>NW_027506176.1:0-105668 GCF_021521415.1 Bidens hawaiensis | reverse complement strand
TACTTATTCTCAAGCCGGATGGTGGTTACTGGAAGACCCCCCCCCCTCTTGTTTTGCAGGTTATCGTCATTGGACTTGGGAGATTGAGCTTTTATCATCGTCCTTGGTACTTTATGGACTTATTATATGTCTATTTTTCTAGATCCGATGGGTGTCTTGAAAATCCTGAAACGGATTAGGTCGAAGTTTTTTTTTGGGGGGGGGGGGGGGTAGTCATGAGGAAAAATAATACAGTGAGCCTCTTGGAAGTTGGTTTTGGCTTCTAAAGAAAAAGGAGGTTTATGCATTGGGAAGTTAGAAGGTTTTAAAAATGCTCTTTTGCAAATATGGAGACAAAGTTTTGTGAATAAACCAAATGTCATTTGAGTGAAAATCATTTCCTTCTTATACGATACGGAAGGAGGTTTGTTTTCTTCTTTTAAAGGCAATTGCATTTGGCAGAGAATGTTAACCATTTCCAAAGCTTAATGTTTCAGGTATCGTACCTCTAAATTCGATTAAAAAACAAATTGCTAGTGGAAATGAAACCTTGTTTTGGAATCATCCTTAGTTCCATACTCAATGTTTAGCTGAGAAGTTTCAAAGGTTATGCGCATTAGAAATGGTAAAGAATTGTTCGGTGGCGCAAAGGGTGAAGGGAGAGCCGTGGGAGTAGTGTAAGGATCTCTAAGGGGGTCGAAATGCCAAAACCTCTGTTTACTTTAGAAGCCAAAGTCAACTTCCAAGAGGCCCATTGTATTTTTCCCCACTTGATAAAGATCGGTGGGTTTATTCATTGCAAGGGATGTCGTATTTCTTTGTTAAGGGGATTTGGGAGTGAATTGATAATAGTATGCTCCCTAGTGCTTCAAAGAAAATTAATTGGGTCTCTTGTTTGCCTTAGAAAATATATATTTACGGATGGAGGGTTATAGGAATCGTTTGCCAACTCGAACAAATTTGGCTACTAAACTGATAGATGTTCTGTCTGCCATTAGCCCCTTTTGTAACGATGGGTCAGAATTCGTCATTCATGTTTTTGGAGAGTGCCTCGGTTAAGAAGATTTGGGATTTGGTTGAAAGGTGGCTTGATGTGAAGTTTTCATCTTTTCCATTCCCAACTGATCTCATGGAGTGGTTAAGAACTCGTCTTTAAGCTAGTGTGTTCAAGAAAGGAATTGGGGGTGCGATTATATATGTCGCTTGGTGGACAATTTGGAAGCTTCAACGTGATATTGTTTTCTTGAAAAGATGTATGAATTATGCAGTGTTGTTTGATGATATTACTTACTGATCTCTTTCCTTTGGTATTCGATTAGAAAGAGTAAGTGTAAAGTTAATTGGTTAGAGTGGTTGAAGAACCCTCTTTTAGTCATGTAAGTTTCCATTCTTGTTTTTGCCTGACTAGTTTTTTGCTTGTCGGTGATTTATAGAATATCCATTCGTTTAAAAATAGTAACCGAACCGGTATGTTGTTTTTAAATGACAGTTATATGTAACGATACATGTTAACTCATCGGTGTAAGTCGGCTAATTTTAACATATATTTCAAAAGTACATGGCCCTTATGATAGCAACGATAAATGAAACTCGAGTTACATGGCATCAAGCGGCTATAACGGGGTGTCTGGGTGAGCTTCTAAAACTTTCTTATTTGCTTGATGAAAAGCACAAGGTGTTTGTCAAAGCTCCTTTAAAAGCTTCAAATTGAAGCTTTTCAAATAGCAAATATTACCCAAAAGCTTTTATGTTTTGTATATAAAAATCCACTTTGATTTTGGATTTGATTATTTATTTTCGCTGTAAGATATTATTTAGACATTTGTCACATCAGGTATCAAAAAACTGATCGAGATGTGAAACAAAAATGCCCCTAAATCTCAAATTAGAAGTTCTTATACCAAAAACTGGCTTAGAGAGGTTGCAGTAAACTTACATCCATCACTTTCGATCATATCTATAGAAAAGGAGAGGGGGGGGGGGGGGGGTTGGATTGTTATTTTTTTTTTCTCAACATATTAACATTAGTATGTCATGAAAAATATCTTCTTCTATGTCAACAAAGAAACAACATCATACTTTGATATTAAATGTAGCAACACACTAAACACACAAATCAATGCATCTTGGAGATGTACCGTACAACTCTTATTAAAACATTGATAATAATACAAACGAAGCTCTAGTAGCACCAATATAAAATCCTTGCTACTAACCAAATTACTTAAAACACACTAGCAATAGAAGCTTAACAAAGCCCATAAACGAAAAGCCCAATAAAAGATAGAGCTAGAACACTGTTTAACTGGGTTGCAGATGAAGGAGGTGGAGGTTGATCAAAGGGGCCGAAAGGCCCAGGTGGAGATGGAGGTGGGTTAAATGGGAAGAAGGGCCCAGGTGGATCAAGTGGCCCCACGGGTACATGAAGCTTAGCACCATTTTTGCACTTGTCGTAGGACCCACTGGCGAAGTAGCGGACCCCTTCCTCTACCAGGGCCACTTGATTTTCAACATCGGTGTACATCTTTATGGGGTTAGTTAGATTGCATGAATGGTATTCTTCCATGCTTGCAAGCTCCACGAATATCTCATGTGGTAAGAAGTACTTGAACGCTGCCTCACCAAAATAACAAACAAGTTATTTTGTCATTATATAATCATCATAATTACCTTTTATTATTATTATTATTATTATTATTATTATTATTATTATTATTATTATTATTATCTAACATAAGATGTGTATGTGATTATATGTCATACTCATATTAATTAATACAAATAATCGACAGACATAGTTAGGTTTGAGTGTCTAATCAAATTTAAAAGTATTTTGTTAAGTTTAAACAATTAAATTTTTATATAGGTTTAGAGTATTTCCATCTTATATCTAAAGTTGTCAAACATATATAAATTAGGGTAAATTTTAAGAAAACCATCAAAATCATATATCTAATCCATTCCTAATTATATGGATGAAATATATGCCAATTAAAGTAAAAAGTTAAATATAGGGTCTCACTTTTTATCCATACTATATAATATATCAACTATCTCTCAATCACCCTATACTATATAATAAGACAAAAGAGAAAATAAAAATAATATAAAAGAATTTATGAATATTAATAAGGAATCGAATGTGAAAGATTTTTAAAAATTGATAAATAAATTTATGAAATTATGTTTTTTAAGCTAAATTATAAGAAAAATATATTAAATGAGCTGATAATGCTCTTACTTGATTATGATTTGAGATGTGTAAAAATTTTTGTATAAAAATAGGCTTATGCATGTCTTTAATTAAACTAGAACCTACAAACTTTTGGTTGTGAGTCATACCATTTGCTACTAGACCAAGTTAGTTTTTATGTAATTTAGTTTAAACATTAAATATATAAATTGTTTTTCATAAAAATACATATATTTTTTCTAAAAAAGAAAATTCGGGCCTAACGAGATATTAGGCCAAGAGACATCGACCACCCAATCCCCTAAGGTCGCCCCTGTCTGAAAACATAATTGAGGATATAACTTCCTCGAAAATAAAATTATGACTTAAGGATTTTTAGAGAAGCACATAGCTTTGATAAGACTTTGTCTCGAAGGCTTAACTTTACCTTATTTATGTATGGTTTCTATCTTATGTATTTTTCTTTCTTTTTTACTTCTCAAACTTTTTATTTATTTATTTTTTAATGTATTACTATTATTATTTACTATTTTAGTGCAAATTATTACAAATTTCTATTATATAACATCTTATTATTATTATTATTATTATTATGTCTTGAACTTTATATTTGTTTTTTATGTACGATCTTTACTGACATGCATGGTTGTTGTATTTAATTTGTTTTATTTAATAAAATAAATATATAGTTACGAAATATTTAATACAGTTATGTACATATAGGTATAATAATCATATATATACATAAAAACAGTTACATATTTTATAAATATAATTATAAATGGCCAACGCAAAATAGAAATATTCACTTTACTCACCGTATGAGCTCAAACCCAAACTCGTTGATTCCAAATAGTCAGAGATCGAGTGTATACAAGCTCATGTCTTGTTTATACATATGTAAGCTCAAAGGTGACATAGAGACAAGTTATGTGAACTAAATCTGTTTTTCTAAAAGTAAAGGATAATACATGTTTAACTCTTTTCAGTCTTTTTGAAAAACGTAACATATACAAATATTTTGTGTATCAAAGTTAGTAGCAAATATCTTTTCCAATAAAACTGTACAAAACTTCTTTTAAAAAAATATAACAACTTATCATAACAAAGAATAAAATCATATGTTATGCTTACATAGACTGTCTCCAACTTGAAACACACGACCGGATGGCCAGCTGCCAACATCCGTGGACGTGTTTGAATCACGGTCAAAGGGAACAACGTGGTGCACCACCTGAGCTCCGGCCAGTATCCAGCCGGAGACCACCGTGAGGATGAATAACGCCACCAATAACTTCACTGTAGCCATGGTAAGAAAAGGTTAAAGGTAGGTTTGGTAACAAATGTGGTGTTAGAATGGTAGTTAAATAAACATGAAAGATTGCACATGGTTAACATTGAAACCAATTCTTGATCACGTGACTGGCATCGAAAACAGAAAGTCTTCAATAGACAACCACCTAACCCGAGTACGATCTTACATGCTTTAACACCATGTATATTGGTTGAAGTTCTAACCTTTTACGTAATGGGACGTCATGTTATTATAGTGGTGTTTTATAACAAAATGGTGTAGTGTATAGAGTTTCTTCTAATCATTAGATTATTATTATTATTATTATTATTATGATTATGATTAAAAATAATACAAATAACGTTTTATTAAATAACTAAAATTTACGTTAAAATTTAAAAAAAATGAATAATTAATCATTTTAGAGCTTGTTTGTTTACATCTGAATGGAGCCCATTCAGATGTGATGTCTGATTCGTTCAGATATTGGAGTGTTGGTTGATAAAAAAAACCTCTGAATTGCTCCTTACATCTCTTTACCAGGGCCGGCTCAACGTGTTCGGAGGCCTAAAATTAACTAAAACGTTGAAGCCTTTTTTTCTTGTGTATAGCTATAAAGAGGATCCACGAATTATAGAATATGGCTGATATGCAATGATAATGTGTACGTGACGTTCCTCCTAAACTTGTGGCTAATAACTGAGTTATAATTCTAAAAAAACAACTTTCGAAAACTCAAAATAGAAACCTATATTTTAGATTGATGCCCTATAAAATTGTAGGCCCAAAGTCTTCGCCTCATTTGGCTTACCCAAGAGACGACCCTGCTCTTTACCATTCAACTTCAAAACTTTACTGAACCATTCACAGACAGATATACGAACTACTACAAAATTGGTTAAAAGGTGCGAGAGTTAAAACCAAAAAGTGCGGCTCACACTTTCAACCGCACCTTATGATAAAATGTAAATTTTAAATTTAAAAAAAAAACATCATTAACATAAAACTCAAAAAAATTAGCTAGGTTTCTTCCCTCCATCAATATTTCAATTTACCCCAAATTCAATTTACCCTCAGACCATATCCCAATCCTCACCCTCAATCGATCCTTCATTTCACAACCAGCGACCGGCGAAGCCATGAGAAAATGACCCCCACAAAACGAAGACGATGACGATTCCGACAACCAAGAGGTGATGATATTCAACCTCCTTTTTTATAGATAAAAAATTTCATTATTTATATGTATCGGTTGTTATACAATCTTTTAAGTGTTTGACTGAGAATAATTATACAATTGTTGGTACTAATAGCTTCATAGTAGCTTGCTCTTTATGGTGTATTGTTAACATATTTGATAGAATTGTTGAGTTATAGTTTAATTTGTGGTTTTGTAAACGGTTTTTCTTATTTTGTGGGTGCACACCAGGTGTTTGTGAAAAGTATTGAGAAACCCTATTCTAATATATATCAGTCATGTTTGTTTTAAGCTTCATTGGTAGCTTTCTATGGCATATTCTTATCCTCTCTAGTCAAATTGAAGTTTAACTTCTGACTATCTGAACTACTTTCTTCATTGTGTCGGTTACACCTGCTTTGTTTTTTGTGGTTTTGTATCGCCGAATTTGTTTCGTCTCTGTACTTTGGGGTTTTTCATTGCCATTGGTCGTTCAACGTCTACGGTAGTAGGGTTTTCTGTTGCCGGAGGTTGTTTAACAACGTCTATGGTAGCTGGGGTTTTCTGTTGCCGTAGGTTGTTCAACGATGTCTATGGTAGCGGGGATTTTCTGTTACCGTCGGTCGTTTGATGACGCTTATGGTAGCGAGGGGTTTTCATTGTCGCGGTCATTCAACGACGCCAATGTTAGCTTGCAATCGATCCCAGGAAGAGGTCTTTCGATAATTACCGTTGTGTTTGTGTTGGAACATGTTTTATATATCGTATCAATTGCATAATGTATTTTTTTTATATTATTTAGTTCCTTTTGTTGTTCACAATTTCATGTTTAACTACATTGTTTCTTCATTATTAGGTTGAACAATTTGCATATTCCGGAAGTTTGGAAGATTAAAGAATCCTCGGGCAAAGGCGTAGTAGTAGTTGCAGCACTTGCGCATAACGGGTCGTGGTTTGATTTTACACTCCCCTTTTCTCCTCAAAAGATAGGATTTGCCTTCACTAAAAGTCAACTGTAATCCCTCATCCAAGCATTACTCTAACTTCATAATCTGCATCCTCTCGTATGGACATCTCTGATGATCAAATGAGGTATTACATTATTCATAATCTGCAGCTTAATTTTCTTAGTTAATTTGTTATTTTTGTCCCATATTTTCGATTTTACTTACATTTATTTGTTTATTGTGAATGGGTTTTTGAGATTAGTATTTTAGCTGAACTTTAGTCATCTATTTGATGAAAGGTCTTATCTTAGAGTTCGCATGTCGTTTTAACTGAAACCGAATAACCCACCTGACCTCAAGCCACTCCAATCAGATTGCACACGCCCAATTAACCCATCACAAACTACTATGGGATTACTATTATACTTGGTTTGGTTTGGTTGATCGTTTGGGTTTTCAGGTTTCGGGTTAATCATCAAAAATATTGGATTGGTGTGATTTTATTTTGATTTTATGGTAGTTTATATATGTAACTTTGTTTTGTTAGGTAATATTTAAGGTTCGGGGCTTCGGGTGAAGACGTTAGTTCGGGTTACAAGTATGAAGACGCCCGTTAGGTTGCAAGTATGAAGACTGTCACACCCCCATCTAAGGCCTAGGAGTGCGACCAACAGTTGGTACCACATTTGTTAATAAATCAGAGTTACGAGTTATTAGCGGAAGTCTTATAAAACATGTGGATTTAAGTTGTAAATATTTACATTACAAAAGATGAGACAAAAGTCTCATTTAAGGCTACTTGTTTATAAGTTTACAAAACCATCATATTTAATATTTAAACAAAAGTATCCGAGCCATCGTATTCTTGAGCCCTTCGTTCTTCAAGCCCTATTCTTGGTTACCTGCAAAATGTTAGAAAATATGTCAGCAACGAATGCTGGTGAATATGCTGACGCTAAAATATTTTCTTTTACTTAATCACCCCTCGAGACCACGTAAGTCTCGGCCCATCTTGGCTTAGAAATAATTAAGTTAAAACAACATCATTATAAACTTGAGTGTCAGCACTAGGTCACCCTAGCAAAATGTAACATCACGTAAATTTCAAGTTAAAAATGACAAGTTTTCAAAGTCAAGGGATCAATTCTGTCAAATTTCAAACACCAAGGACTAAAATGAAAATTATGTTTTCTTGTCCTATCGCGATACGTGACGGGACAAAAGACAAGCTCATCGCGTATCGCGAAGGGCTTGGTCAAAAGCTTCTGGAAGGGTCAACAGCGATACGCGATCGCTGTTGAACCAACGTCATCGCATAGCGCGATGACATGGCCTGACAGGTTGTGACACGTGTGCCGCGTGTCAGCCAGTGGCACGAGGTCACACCACGTGTCACTACGTGGTATCGCGTCTGCCATGTGGCGCCACGTGGCAAGCCTACGTGGTGACTGGCCAACCCTATATCGCGATAAGGTTATCTGGTGCCCATCGCGTATCGTGAAGGGACACCAGATTTGCCAATAAATAGAAGGCCACGGGTTCTTGCTTCTCACACCTTAAAACACACATACAACTCTCTCTCTAACATCTCTCTAAACTCTAAGAAACCAACCCTCGATTCGCCTCGATAAACGTGTCCTCGATCCCTCATTTTCCGTGCCATACCTCGATTTCCGTGCCATATCCCGACGATATTCCAAACAAGAAGGTGGTGTCATTCTGACGTCCCGACGTTCCTTTTTAAGAAGTGTTGGTGCCTTGAAGTACGCGTCAAGATAAAGAAGCGTTGGTGTCTCGTTTTGCGTGCAAAGAAAAGGGTATAGGAGTTAAACAAGGTGATAAGGAACTTGAAGCGGCGTCGAAGTGTTGCTCAATTGTGTAGGGTTTAATAAGTCAAGAAAAGGTAGGCATAATGCCCGAATAAAATATTGAAAAGGCTTAAAACCTAAGGTCGAGTAAATACATGATACCTCGATAAATAAAAGAATAAATAACAAAGAAAAGAAAAGAAAGAAACTAAGAATATTTATATATGTGTGAATATATAAATATATGTAATACTTTGTTAATAAATATTATTGAAGTAATAATGAGTATTCTTAAATAATAAAAAAAGAAGAAAGATATACGTTTCTTAAAGAAGAAGAAACGTAGGGTCTTATAAATAAGATATCTATAGGTTATCTTATACTGAAAGATATTTTAAACTAAAGGTTTAAAATGAAAAGAGAGATTACTTTATAAACTAGAGGTTATAAAGTAAATCGAGGTGGCGATTATAAAACTAAGACTAAAGGTCTTAAGCCGGATTGTATATCCAACTACCAAAAAGTTATACTCGTACTATAGGTGCGAGATAGCAAGGGAAAGACCCTCGGACGGTGTTGGAAGCCGATCCCAATCAAAAGGTAAATACGCCCCAACTTTTACAAACTTGTTTTCAAAAGAGTAAACGTTTTCGCGATAATTGAATATATTTCGGATATATCCCATCTCCCAAATAGTATTCATGTGGGTAGTAGTTATCATCATACCAAACGATGCAGCTAATATGATAGCGGAGTTGTAATCCTCTACCACTGGCAACACTTCCAAAATGTGTTTTGTCGTTGTTGGACCAAGTGCTGCCAAAGTAGTCAGGCTGATCAAACCCAAAGGTCGTATGAAGTAACCGTTTGAAGATTGATCGTTGGTGTTTTTCGGTCACCACGTGTGTATTGACATCGCCATACAGTTGGACAATTACACTACTTTCAGTGCATACAATCTACACCCCCGATCATGCGGGGTAAACCATGTTCCTTATCTTGTACCAAGTAAACCTGTTGTATGCCATTCCATGTAGGTCTTCTCAAATAACGTGAACTGTATAGTTGTATTATACCTATATAAAATAATTAATTAAAAAATTCAAATAAACGCAAGTAAAACAATTTTTTTGAAAAGTTAATATAAACCGTGGCAAAAATACTCCAATGTGTCTTGTGTCATTTTTTTCGTCATTTTAAAGTACTCATGGTTGATGTTGGTAGTGTTTCCGTATGCGAGCACGCGTTACACTGAAGACATTTCTGTATAGAGGTGAATCTAACAGCCCTCGTGCGCCTCGTTTTGCTTAAAGCAATCAAACTCGCGCACCAAATCTTCGGCAATGTGCAAAATAAACGTCTAGATATCCCAAAGCGACGTCTTTCAGGTTCTTGTATCTCGGAGGGTAATTAAAGTAATCTTTCATTAAACGATCGTTCGCACCCAAACGATATCGTTCAATATAATCTCTTCTCTAGACAGGGCGAGGAGAAGAACGAAGATATTGCATATACTTTGACGCGAGCATAACCACACTCGTAACCTCCTCCTCCTCCTCTGCTTCGTCATCGGCTGTGTGCTCATTTTTCTCCAAATATCAGTTGATTATCTTAGGGGAAGAAAGGTAAACCATTATTTTGGTGATTTGAGTATATAGGAAAAACTATTGAATTTTTTAAAGTAGCCGTTGTCAAATGGGTAGTTTTACCAAAATCATGCCGTAAGCGTTGTGTAGGAGGCGCCCCCACCCCAATTCCACTCAAGGCGTCCTTAGAGGCGATATTTTCCCACGCTTTAGGAGGGTATGGCGCCCACTAAGCACCGTATAATGCATGAAGTTTGTAAAAGACTAAAAGTATAAAATCGTATTCTGTTTTTCCATATTATTAAATTTTAGAAAGTAAGAGAGAAAGGATCAATGACTTTTAAGGAAGATCGATGACACCCTTGGATATTAGATATTGTTTTTGTCGTATTTCATGTATTTAGCGTATGTGTCCTATAAGGACGATGAATGTTATGGGGCCCACGTATATACTGAAACGTAATAAATAAAATGTTAATTACTTGGTACTTACATGACGTATGGAAATCATATTGGCTATGTTGATAGCAAAAGGGAAATCATAGTGAATTGTTGTTAATTTTAGGGTTACCGACATGTATTTTAGTATATTAAATTAATTTTTTGATTAAGGAAATAAAGTTAGATTTAGCGAGTTAATTGATGTGAAAATCGGGCTCAGTTAATATATTTAAATGACATTTAGGCCTTTGTATTGGATTTTATACCTAGTTTTAAGTTATTATATACCTGGGCTTGAGTGTAAAGTTAAATGAGCTTGTAATCATTTGTTATTGAGCTCATGTGGGAATAGGTTTTGATTTTTGACTGATGGTTTTTATGCCCTCCTCTCTAGATCAATCATATACAGAACAAAAATAATACAATTACTTATGTGTTCTTCATTGAGAACATAGAAGCTATCAAATCTCAATTCCAATATAGAAATGTATGTCTAATCCGATAAATCAACGTGTGTAACTCATAAATAAGTTTGTTTGATATTGATTCATGTTTCAGATGTTAATCCAACGTGTAATTTAATTGTCTGCAGAAGTATATAATTTCAAGGTCTGTTTGTTTGATCGATTTTGGGTTATCTATATCTATACTATATATAATATAGGAGTGAGGGACCTCTTAAATTTTAAGAGGTACCACTCTTGTTGCATATTATACAAGTAACAATGCATAGAATTTTAAGAATTTAGGGGTAAAATAGTCTTTGCATATCTAAATATAATATACAATAGTAGTCCTTCAACTTTAATCAAGTTTTGTTAGTATATTAAATAGTTACATATCCCCCCCCCCCCCACAACTATTAACCAACTACCCCCACAACATTTAAACGGCCTTAACTTTTTCACACGTTAATATTTTTTCTAAAATAATACACCATTAAAACGAGCATTTTATTATCTTTAATTTGAGTATGGTATTGCTATAGTTTATTAATTTTTAAAAAACTAACATGTTACACGATTACCAATTATTACCGCCAATAGGTCGGACAAGTTCGACTAATGGTGTTTGAACGGTTTAGGGTTGGAACAGGTTAATACAAAAAAGGGTTGATTTAGTTCATGTCGGGGTGGGTTTAGATCGAAAGGGTTAATGTCAAAACGAGCTCCGGGTTAAAACGCTTTCGGGTCGAAATAGGTTCGTAAAAAAAGATTGGGTTAAAAGTAGTTTATTGAAATTATTGTACATTTCATCTTTGTTTCTTGCTTGTCGCCACCTGTTATGCGCATACAAGCATCAGTTACATGGATGACATTGCTTATACATACCGGTTGCTCGAGTATAGGCATTATGTGGTGCGCTTACTGGCACCGGTTACACGCCCGATGCCACGTTAAATGCATGCCACTGTCGGGTTTCTCACGTACCGTTGTGAGGTTACAAACGTACTAACAACGGTTGTGTTTCTACGTACACCGCTGCATCGCGCGTGCAACTGGCTAGTAGACTATAATATATGTGTCAAGTTATTTTACAAAGGGGAACAAAAATGAGAAGGATGAGAAGAATTTATAGTCACACAAAAAAACCCCTAAAAATATAAATAATTAATAAAAAATCATAATTCAAAATCTAATAAAAAAACGAAAAAAGTAAAAACACAAAAATGTTTCCACTATCTTTCTTGTTCTAAAAATAACAATGGTGGGTGAACAAAGTCATTGTGTCCTTTTGTTTATCATTATGTTTTGTATTTATTTTCGTAATTGATTATGTCATTCTTCCTTGATGGTGTGTCTTATTTCATATTGTGTTATATTACTCAACATTGTACTATATTTTGTTCGGCATTGTGTTATATTTTGCGATTTCATGTGTATTTTTTAGTTATAATTGTGTCTTTTGTTCATTTTCGTCATTGTGTTTTTGATCTCGGCATTGTGTCTTTTCGTCAATTTTTTTATTGTTTTTTTTGAACGACAATGATGGCGGAAACATTTTAGCTTTCTAATTTTTTTCGTTTTTTATTTATATTTTGAGTTATGATTTTTTTATTTTTCTTTTGAATATATTTTTATAAGGTTTGTTGTGTGGTCACAAATCCTTCTCACACTTATTTTTGTCTCCCTTTATATTTTAACTTTACCCACAAATATATATATACAACATGAATTGAGTTTCAAGTAGGTGAATCGCGCCTTTTTTTTTCTTTTCAACTGTTTGGTATTTCGATTATTCGTAGGAACATTTTAATACTTTCAACTAGTGTATTTAAATGTGAACATGGATTGTATCTATTAACTTTTCATTGTTTAATTATTATATTTTATATTTTACTGAAAAACCGTACAATACACAAATCTTAAGCTAGTATTATAATATGCATGAGAAAAACATTTCAATCTCAAATATGATTTCCAGCTTCATGTTGATATAAAGTTAATGACACTTACAATGCAACCATTCTCTACTCAGAACAAAATATGAAAATATCAGCCTCTTCAGGAAACCTAAAAGAAACCTTCTTTTTCGGCTTTCTACTGTCGCACCGGTCCAACATATGACCGAAGCTAGAACCCTCTTCAGTCTTGATCTCAGCTGGCATTGTGATTTGTGGGGAGGGTGTTAAGTCTGAAGTGTAAACTTGTATTTTGCTAGGGATTATTGCATGATGATGATTATTTGGTGAAGCCAAAAGACATTCTTTTAAGGTTAAATTGCGTCTAACTGATTTTCTGTCATCTTCTTGTTTGTACCGAACCACAACATTTTTAGACATGTTTGCTGAGAGATTACTGACGGCTCTTGTTCGTCCTCTAACATTTTTCTTTACATGAGAAGGGGAAGGTGATGCCTCCATGCAACAAAGACGTGATCCCATTTGTGAATAATAATAACACTCGATATTCTTGATCCCAATCTTGTTCGCTAGCAAAACAACCACTTTGAAGAAGCCACGATTGTTATATTTTATCATTGAAGATGGTGAAAGCAAACATCTTCATAATACCGACTAAAGAGTCTTGATGCAAGATATTAGTGTTGGTGTTGAAAATAGTTGTGCTTTTGTGACGAATTAAAGAGGTAGTCATGTTTATTTATATTGATTATAAGTAACATTCTTGACGGATTAAACAAGAATGAGAAGTGATTTTTGTTTGTTTTATTGAAGTCATTGTCTAGATTTCGTAGCATTAGAACAATCTAATAATTGATGAGAGTTGAGTTTGAACTTTGGTTTCAACTCTTTGTACTTGTTTTGTTTATTGGTCTATTATAAGTATTCACTTACATTATTGTTTTTGTCGTTGTTCCTAAATATACCAACCTTTTATAATTTTATGCAAACTATAAATGTATAATCACGTCCCTTGTTTATTACTTTATTATCATTGTTAATTTATTGATACTATATTAGCATGACCTTGCAAATATTGAAGTGTATATTTACGTTTGTCAAATTTATTGTCATTATTAATTTATCGTCGATACTATGAGCATGAACTTTCAATGTATGAGTAAGGTTTTGTTTGTTTTTCCTTTAAACATCTGCAAGACGCTTATGTCTGCGGGCGCGTAGACATAAGCCTCTGAAGACAGTTTGTTTTAAAAAAAAATCTGAAAACTACTTTTATTGTCTTAAAAAATAAGCTAATATCCACAATCTTCACACTTCTTCAAACTTGTGCAAGGGGAGGAAAGAAGAGAGCCGGTGTATGGAACCCTAACGTTCAAATGCATTTACTAGAAAGTTTCAACGCAAAGGTCTTTTACTTCCAGAAGAAATTGAGCATGCTCTTATTGTTTAGTTGCTACACGAAATGCAAGCAACACGGCACAAGACACTACTAACGTAGCAAGACAGTAACACCACCCCCATCTCTCGGTACCCGCAAAAACCAAGCCTAATCAAGAAGTTCATCATGTGGCCTAACCTGTCATGGCCAACCCGATTGAGTGGGAGAAAAGAAGAATGACAACATGCATGACTGAGATGCATGAAAGAGGAGAGCAAGAACATCGCATCGCTGTTTCAAAACTAGATACAGGAGGCGAAATGCATTATGTGTGACCTTTTACTCATATTTTATCATTTTACCGTTTCGTGTTAAATCAATGCAATATCACTACTCTTCTCCTTCTTTTAGCACATCTTCAATCTTTCAAACTAGCTATGTGATACCTATATTATTAATAAATTTATAGATAAGAGAAGAGATGAAATTGCGAAAAACGATCAAATTGTGGGATAAACAGAAAAGAGATATGTAGCATAGAGGCAACAACATTTGGCAAACCAAAATCAGGGAAAACAACGTACAATACCTACAAACGTATGGTACAAGACTCATTGCACAAAGTTAGACATAATTGTAAATATATAAAATTTATTATTTTTAAGTATTTTTAATTTGTTTATAGAGTATATAAATAATGTGTATTTTCCTCCCCCACACTTCTTTCTTTTTATTATATACGAAAGTTTTTTAACAAAAAAGATGTATTGGTTTTAAATAATCACAAATATTGTTTTTTTGTCGTTGTTGATCTCAAGTAACAAATTGACTGGTAATGGTTCCACCTTTATCATTTTTCTTACATCAAGCCATGGTTGTAAAAATTATGACTATGTGCCGAGTACTCGCTAAAAGGTATGGTGCCGATGCGATTTTCTTTAACACCGCCTAGTTACTCGAAATTAATCAAAAGTGGTCAACCTCCACCCCAGTTGGATCTAGTTGGTCAACTCGAGCCGATTTTGACTTTAATAAATTAAACATAATTCATATTTCTATAATATTAATGAATGATTATCATTTTTTTTAATTAAGGATTTTCAAATTTTTGATACTTTAGTATTTAAAGATGTATTTTTTTATTTATTTGATAGTCACGTATTTTGTTTTAAATATTAGTAGATGTATAATACTTGACATATATATAAGTTCCCAAAACTTAGTTTCTTTATAATTTATCATGCTTGAGTACTCTCCGCATAGACCCAGTACTCGCAACTCCCAAGTCGACCGCCCTGGGAGCGCCTAACGAATTTTGCAACAATGCATCAAGCCTAGACTAACAAACTATTATCTTCGTTTTCTTGATGACATGTCAAGCCTACTTGTTAAAAACTTATCACGTGGCAGCCTACATGGATCTGGGTATGTTTAAAAGACTTCCCTAATCGTTATTCTACATCGAAACCCTAAAAACTTCAATTAATCCTATAAACTAGTAAGAACATTGAAACTTCGTCATCTTGTTGCAAACGTTTATCGATCTGTTGAACATCGAAATGAGTCCATCATCGTCTTCTACATCTGGTTGCAACAAAAACCCTCAGCCATGGTAAAATCTTGGTTTATTTAATTATCAGGGACTCCCAAGCGCACGGATTTTCAAATGGAAAACCAAAGGCTTGTTATTCAACAGTATAACATGACTTATATGCGCGTGTCAACCAATGGATATATTTCCATTTTTTAATAAAAAAGGGTCGCAAAAATTTTTATACACTATACATATAATAGAATTTAACTATGACAATGGGTTGCCCGGGATTCGAACCCGGAACTAGTCGGATGGAGTAGATAATTTCTTTGTTAAATCGGAGTAAACCATTACCTTCTGGGTGGAATTGCCACGACATGGGCGTTCTTCTTAGCAAGAATTATTGCAGTAGGATAATGGCTAGGAGGATTTGAAAGGCATTATGGCATTAAGATTTCCAAGGTTTAGCCAAGGCTTAGCTCAGGACCCCACTACTCATCGTATTTGGTTTGGTATTGCTACCGCGCATGACTTCGAGAGTCATGATGATATTACTGAGGAACGTCTTTATCAGAATACTTTTGCTTCTCACTTCGGGCAATTAGCAATCATTTTTCTGTAAAGGTTTAAATAGTCTTTATATTTTTAATCATGATGATATTACTGAGGAACGTCTTTATATTTCAATTCAATCCATAAACTAGACAAACAATTGACAACCAATTATTATAGTTTGATATCCCAAATCCCATTTTCACTTGGTACATTAAAAAAGGAATCATCATCTACTAAACTTTTTGAAGAAAATAGTTTGCCCGCAAGGTGTTCGACAAAATGCCTCAATGAAATAATCAATGTTTTTTGTGTTTTTAGGAGGGGGGGGGGGCAACGGGTGGTTGCTCTCCTCTTTCATCTTTTCGGGTGTTCATTCCTCAAACTCAACTCGAGTTTTGTTTTATTATTATTTTTCTTGGTGTGGTACGTGGCTACCCGGGGTGTTTTGTTGGGCAGGGGTGGTATGACCGGGGTTATTGAGGAGGGTGTTTGGCCGTGTCCGTTTAGAGGCTTCCACTGTTGCCCAGATGGATTACCTGGGTCCAAGGGGGTTCAATTGGCCGTACATATTAAGCGACTTCATTTGTCATCGGATGACAAGAAAAAGACCTTACGGGAGGCGATCTCAACGAATTTGGATTTGTTTATTTCGGTTGGTGAAGCTTTAAAGGTCTCGCGTAGGTGGATGTGTGGAGCGTGTATGGAGTCACATGCTCTCCGTCGGGGGTGCCATCATGTTTACGGGTCGGTTTGGTACAAGTGTGTCACAGGAGATGTGGAGGAATTTATTGTGGGGATTGCGAAGCCACATGTTGTGAGGGAAGTTGTTGCGGTGGGAAGGGTGGAGGTGGATGTAGCTCTCCTTGAGCGTCTCTTCACTCTTCCTATTACGACTGTTAAAAACATTCCTCATAGTTGTCGTATGGCTTTTTCCCAAGCCTTAGTGGGTGCTCTGGGTAAGGTGGCGGCTATGCCAGAGTCTGTTGAGACATGGGTGAAACTTTTGTTGTTACCACGTTGCACATTACGAGTTTTCAGACCTTCTAATCGTCAACAACGCAGGTCTGGCAACATAAAGTCTGAGCAATGCCGAATTATTCAACGGTCGCTATCCACTTGGGGTGACGGTGAAGGTTTCTTTGAGCTCCTTATATCGCTTTTTGACCAACCCCTAGGAGATGCCCCGGGTGGTGATGCGTTTGTCCCTGAGTCTGATAACGCCGGGTTCGGCGCCAATGTTAAACAATGCCTGCGGAAAGTTGCGGACAGGAATTTCACTGATGCGGTCAAAGTATTATGCTCTTCAGGGGTTGCACCTTTTGGTAAGGATACTTTGAAAGCTTTGTTGTCTAAGCATCCCATTATGGCACCTCCGATTATGCCTTCTTCCTTGCTTTCTGAGTCTCCTCTTGTCGTGGACGTTGATAGTGTGCTTGGGTGCATTAAATCTTTTCCTAAAGGGACTTCGTGTGGGCGGTACGGTTTGTGATCCCAACACATTTTAGATGCGTTGTGCGGAGAGGGGTCTCCGATTGCGGATAGTTTGCTCAAGGCTATCTCTGTGGTGGTTGTTTTATTTTTGGGGGGAAGGTGTCATAAGGTGTTGGCAGAGTTTGTTGCGTCTGCCCCACTTACGCCGTTGCTTTAACCGGACAATGGGATTAGACCTATTGCCGTTGGGGCCATTTGGAGACGGTTGGTCTCTAAGGTGGCTATGAGGGGTGTCGGGAAGGAGATGGCTAAATACCTTGGTGATTTTCAATTTTGGGTGGGGGTCCGTAGTAGGGCAGAGGCCGTGCTCCATAGCGCGAACAAGTTTCTAAATTAGTTTCATTCGGATGGGTCATTGGCTATGCTCACTGTTGCTTTCTCCATTGCCTTTAACTTAGTTGATAGGACAACCCTTCTACATGATGTCCGGAGTCGATGTCCTTCCATTTCTCTTTGGGTGGATTTTTTATATGGGCAGTCGGCTAGGTTATTTGTGGGTGATACTTACATTAAATCCACCACTAGGGTTCAACAGGGGGACCTCTTGGGCCTCTCCTTTTTACCTTAGTTTTGCACCCACTTGTTCATCAAATCAGAGATCGGTGCAAGCTTCTCTTTCATGCTTGGTACTTGGATGATGGCACGATTATCGGGGATACTAGCGAGGTGGTCAAAGCATTAGATATTATCAGGTCTGAGGGGCCTCGTTTGGGTCTTGAATTAAACGTTAAGAAAATAGAGTTATTTTGGCCAACATGCAATGGGGTGAAGGTACAGGAGGGGTTGTTCCCTTGCGGGATTGAAAGGCCAGTGCTTGGCGTGAAACTCCTTGGTGGTGCTGTAAGCCGGGATGCGGGGTTTATCAGCAGTTTGGCTATGAAAAGGGCATCTAGCGCTGTTAAACTGATGAGCTGTCTCCCAAGACTTCGGGATCCTCAATGCGAGCTTCTTTTGCTTCGCTCATGTATGGGAGTCGCCAAGCTTTTGTTCGGTTTAAGAACGTGTCAACCTATGTATGTGGGGGAAGCTATTTCTATATTTGACAATGGCCTTCGAAGGGCGATTGAGGACATCGTGGCTTGTGGAGGTTCGTTCTTTGGGGATCTCCAATGGAGGTTGGCATCACTTCCGACCCGTTATGGGGGGTTGGGTCTCTGTTCGGCCGAGGATGTATCTACATATGCTTTTGTGGCTTCGAGAGCACAATCGTGGTGTTTGCAAGACCATATTCTTCGGGGTTGTGATATTTATGGGTTGGACTCTGATTATGGGTGTGCGATGGATCGTTTACGTGCTTCACTTCCAAATTTTAATCTTAGCAGGTTCTCTAATAAGGACACCCCCCTAAAGCCCAACATGTTGTGGTGAGTGCCTTATTTAGTGGAATCGTCAAGAGTATAGAAGTGAAGTTTGATCTATCCCCTCGCCAAAAGGCAGTGTTTGAATGCCTTCGGGCTCCTCGGGCTAAGGATTTTCTACTGGCCATTCCCATTGAAGGATTAGGCCAACGTATGTCGGGTTTGGAGTATCGGGCTATCCTTAAGTACCGATTAATGATCCCTATGTTCCCGTCTGATGAGCCTTGCCCAATTTGTCGCAAGGTCTATTTGGATTCTTTTGGTGACCATGCGGTGCACTGCAAAGAATTGCCTGGCTTTAAAAATAGACATGATTTGGTTAGGGATATTCTATGTGATGTTCTTAAATAAGTAGGGATTTCTGCTAAAAAGGAGGCCCCTGTTAACTTTCTCAAGGATCCTCTTGAAGGGAGGTGTACTTTACGACCAACTGATATTCTTGTGTTCGGGTGGGCAGGGGGGAAACATGCATGTGTGGATCTTACAGGAGTGTCTCCTCTGGTTGGGCTCAGGGACCGTGGGTTTGTTGTGGGTCAGGCTGCGTTGAAGGCTGAATCGGGCAAAGTTGTTAAACACGAGAAAGCTTGTTTAGATAATCAACATGTCTTTCTACCATTTGCCTTTGATACATTTGGTTTTCTGGCCCCAGAGGCTGTGAAATTTTTGAGTAGGGTTCAGCGTGTCGTACATGGAACCTCTTCAGCTTCTAGGTCCCAAAGCTTCGTTTTTAGCAGGATTGGTTTTGCTATTCAAAAGGGGGTTGCGGCGCAGCTTGTTGCCCGTTTGCCTGCCACTTTATTGTAATCATTTTATAGTAAATTATAATTGTTAAGGGTAAAAAAAAATGTTTAAACATTGTAGGTCCAACAACCCTACGAATTACAATCATCGCCAATTAAAGAACTTGATAATTAAACACTGTACTTACATACCATTAAGGGCAACCATAAAATTCATCCCCAATTCAAGAACTTCTAGGTCCAACAACCCTACAAATTGTAATTATATTTTGTTGGAGTAGACATTGCCCTCTAAATCAAGTTTAAACCTTTTAGGATTTTTCTTGCAACCAAATGTAGATGATGATTATGAACTCATTTCGATGTTCAGAGGATTGATTGAAGTTTTGCAACTGGATGATGAAGATTTGATGTTCTTATTAGTTCATTGGATCAATTGAAGTTTTTAGAGTTTGGATGTAGAATGACGATTGAAGAGAATAAAGACAAACAAATCCACGTAGGCTGCCACACAATAAGTTTTTGACAAGTAGGCTTGGCATGTTAACGAGAAATTAATAGAGTTAGTAGTCTATTAGCCGGGCTCGATGAAAGAAAAATGGTAAAATGTGGGATCGTTATTTTGTTTTAGAAATTTGTTTCCTATGTTGGACAAATGTTAGAAACATAAGAAACCAGTATAGTCATTAATTAAAATATATTTCTTAGACCCAGGCCCGGCTCCGAGAAACCAAAAATTTTTTTGGGCTGAAGACGAAATTTTATTTTAACCTTAATTAAAAAGGAGTATTTTGTTAGTTTAAACAATTAAATTTTTATATAAGTTTACTTGGTTATAATTTGGGTTGTGTAAACATTTTTTATATAAAAATTAGATTAAACATATCTCAAATGAGACTTGAACCCATAACCTTTTGGTTGAGAATAAAACATCTTTGCCACAAGACCAAGCTATTAGTCATGTAATTAAGTTTAAACATTAAATATACATATTGTTTTAAATAAAAATAAATAAAATTTTTAAAAAAAAAATTTCGGGCCTAACGAGGCGTCGGGCCTGTGGCCGTCGACCACCCCGCCACCCATATGGGCCAGCCCTGCTTAGATCATATGTCGTGAAAGCATCCCACCCTTAGACATTTTGCGCCATGTGGCATCCCCGTCATCAATTGAGAGTTTTGTAAAAAGCGACGTATTGGGCAAAACGGCACAACTCTCCTACAATAATTATATATATTCCCCCCCTCTCTCCTCCCCCACACACAATTTTATCAAAATGCGTGTCATAATAGCGTTTTGTGAGAAACGCTTCTTCGAAAACGCCGTGTGATAAGCCGGGGAGGGGGGGTACCCCCGGAGTTTTGGCTCCGAAACACCATAACGTGCATTGAGTACGCGTGGTCTTACTAGCTAACGGGGTGCTAGAAAGAAGACAAGTATCACAGTTCACAAGTTAGGATAAGTTACACCAGGCCATACGACCACTCTGAAATAATAGTAATAATAAAAGGTCGAACCGTTGTCATGCCTCGGGCGGGGTGAGCCAACTGGGTTTTACTATAACAAACCACAAAAAAAATTAAGGAAAAAGTAAGGAAATGAAAGGAGAAAATTCCACCCCACATTGGTGGAGGAAAGAAAATGAGAAGCTTCCACCATGGTATAAATAAGAGTGTAAGTTCTTGTCCCACATCGCTAGATTATAAAACTAGTGAGTTCTTTATAAGAAAGAAAATTCATATGTTAATGTTCTTATAAGACAAATCACACCCAGTGGTCCTAGCGGAGGGTGCGAAGCACCCAAACGCGTACGCGCACGGGCTCGGGAAAAATGCGACGCGCGATGGGCGTTTTGATGGCACACTTTGCACGCTCGCATCGACGCCGGCCGCCTTAGTATTTTTGTGGAAAATTAAGATTTTTAATAATCCTTCCATCGTGATACGCGACGGGTTTAGATTAGCCTCATCGCGTAGCGCGATGATGTGTAAGTTATCCAGAAACATTGCGGCGTAGCGATACGCGATGATCTATCAAAGTAACACCATCGTTTATCGCGACGTGGAAGCTATGCAGACGAGACACGTCACATGCCACGTGGCGTGCCACGTAGCATTTTTAGGGCTGACTCGGCCAAGCTACGAGATTCTTCGGGATACACGACGCCCTTTGTTTATGGCCATCGCGTATCGCGACGGGCACCAGAAATTGCTATAAATAGGTTGGCAACGGGACTTTCATTCTCGTCCCAAAATTTTGATTTCTCTCTGAAATTTTCATGCATATATATATATATAAATATTAAAAGAATAGTATAATACCCGAGTGTCGTAGCGAGTCCGATCGAAAGAAACTATTATACACGAATCCGAAAGCTCTGCCTATTAAGGTAAGACATTGTGACATCGTGTAAAGTTTCTACTCTAGTGATTATCGTTATGATTATTGGTTTTATACTAATCTATATATACTACATTGTGTTTATCCTAGGTGCTTAATACCAAGAGGCGTTTTCTTTAATTGTAAACTTGAAAGGTGAATAACACCCTGAACCCATGGTCTTTCAAGCACAACAACCTGTAGAAAAACCAAAACCCAAAAGAAGAAGAAGGCTCAAAGACTGGCAAAGAGGGTTGAGAAAAAATAAGAAAGGAAGAACCTCAGTCATACAACCATCACCACAACCTGAACAACCAACTCAACCACAACCATTTGAACCACCACCAACGTTACCACCACCCCCTTCAACAATACCAATGCATGAGCGACTAGGCAGATGCCTAGATGAATGTGAAATATTTCAACCGATATTCAACGATATAGGTGCAGCAAGCTCCAGCAACCTCAATATGCTATCCTAGGACCCAAATAATACACTCCTCCCTGATGATATTATCAACCAAGCCCAGTTAGAAGAATGGTGGACGAATGATTGGCAATATCAAACGATGATAACAAACCTATATACACAATTCCTGGCTTAAACCTCAAACTACCCTAACATGACACCGGAAATGACGGCTGAGCTTCGTCATTACGGGGAAGAATTAATAGATACTGGGAATAGACTGAGAAATATGGGGGAGAACTTAACCTAGAAATACTACGACCGAGATCCATACATATAAACCATATACATAATATTTATATGTTCATTATCGTAATTTCTTTGATAAAAAAAGTGTGTATGTATGTAAGAAAAGTGTGTAATGACGCATATATATAAGTGTGTAGATGTAAAATATAGTAATGCATATATGTATATATATAAAAGAGTAAATGTCGCAATGATAGACGATTTTGACATATTTTGTTCCTATGTGTTATTTTATGCTTAGGTGTTATTAATATCTTGTTTACCTTATTATTTGATTAGAATATTAATAATTCCTTTCTTGTATGTAATTCAGATATTGAACGAGCACAATCATGAAAATGAGCACAATCACGAAAACGAGCACAATCACGAAAATGAGCATAGTCAAGTAAACGTGCACAATCACGGAAACGAGCATAAGCATGAAATTCATAATCAAGAAAATCGCCTGAATATGAATGCTATTGAAAATATGATAGCTCAGAAAATCACTGAAGCAATTCCTTTAATTGCTGATGCTATCAGGCAACCCGTCTTTGTAATTAGGCATAAGACCGAGAGTAATAAACACAAGTCTAACAATGAGGCTAGTCATAGTGTGAATGGAGTAAATAGCAACCCATATCCCAAAAATTCAAAGGTTCACGGTTGTATTTACAAGGATTTCTTAGTCTGTAAACCAACCGAATTCTCTGGAAATGAAGGACCTATTTCAGCACTACGCTGGTTAGAGAAGACAGAAGTTATAATAAGAATTAGTAAACATGCTGAAAAAAATAAAATAATATATAACCTCTTCATTAATGAATCAATGGAATGGTGGAATACAGTCCTTCAGTCAAAGGGAAGTCACATAGTCTATACTATGACCTCGGAAGAATTTAAAGAAATAGTAGAAAGGGAATTTTGTCCTCCACATGAAAGAGAAAAGATTGCTACTATGTTCTTAAATCACAAGATGGAAGGTGTGAAGTGTCGTGAGTATACGAAAAAATTCTTCGATATGCAAGAATGGTATCGGCTTTGGCTTCGCCAGAAGCAGTACTAATATCTCGTTATATTTAGGGATTAGTAAGTGAAATCCGTGATCTGGTAAAGTCAGCTAGACCTCAGACTATTGAAGAAACAGTTGAGCTAGCTAATACCATGACATACGGATTAGTCCGAACTCAGGAAGAAAATAAAAAGAAAGATCTAGCCCAGAAGATTACCCAAGAATTTCGGAAGAAAGAAACAGGTCAATCTTATGCTCATCCTTTCTGTAAAATTTGCAGAAAGAGGCATTCAGGGAGATGTGCTTTTAAGAAAACTAGGTATTGAAAAATGGCTGGACATACAGATGAAGAATGTAGGAGAAAAGAAAGTCGTGTTTGCTACAACTGTGAAGAACCTGGCCACATCCGTCCAAAATGTCCAAAGCTGATAAAGGTGCCTGACAACAAAGCAAAGAACACAGATGGACCTAAGAAGAATGCACGAGCTTTTCAGCTTACTGCACAATAAACAACAATGATTCCAGACGTCATTGTGGGTACGTTCCTTATCAATAACGTTTACGCTAAAGTTGTAACACCCCGGATAAAGCGGAAACGCCTAGTGACGTACAGATTGCTCAAAACACATGTGACACTATTAAATGACAATATTATCATTAATTCATTCCAAAGCATCAAGTACACAAGTTATTTCAAATGAACAAACACAAAGAAGAAGGAACAAAACAAATGTCTTCTTGTTTATTATTTAAATAACCTAACTTCTAGTATCTTCGCCAATTCATCCTTTAACGAAAGTACCTGTAGCATATATATAAAATAAAGTCAACTAACTGAATAGTTGGTGAGTTCACACAGTTGAAAATAATATATAAAAACCATACAATTCCATGAAAACTTGTGAATATCACATAAGGGTTCTTTACACTAGAAACAATGGTCCATGAGTATAAAGAATAAATGAAGGTCTTTTCCAGTTGGAATTGTGCACCAACGTACTCAGATCGGAGTCCTTTTTCCACCAGAAACAAATGGTCCATGGGTGCATAGGGGAGGCGTATGATCATACTTATTGAAGAAATCCATGCACGTAATAATTGAGCAAGTAACAAGTAAACACACAAGTCCATGATGCGAATTAAATTTTTGATAGGATATATATGCTACCCCCAAAAGGGTAAAAAGGGGGTGTGAGAAACTCACCTTGTAGTTGAAGACAAACTTGAAATAAACCGAAAGTGCATAAATGAAACCGAAGAAATTGAACTTCACAAACTAGAATTAAAAATACAAAATCAATATTAATTAACGACTTATAAAAAGTAAACAAATCGGGTTGTCGGAATTTTTATATATTTCTCATCATTTTATGAAGTTGATATTAAAATATTTTAATGAAATCTTAACGAATTATTAAATCTAATATTTTATATTACGAGGTGAATACTAAGTTTGAATATTATAACGTCTATGGAGTTTTGATGCTAACGGTATATTTTATTTGAACAACGAATACATTAATGAATTTTAAAGTTTAACAAATGAAAATAAGTATACATGTATTGATATATATATATATATATATATATATATAAGTTAGACTAGTTTTTAAACAACTTGACGGGTTGGAGATTTATAATGTTTAATGATTATGGATCTTAACGGAATTTTAGTTAGAAATAATTACGTTAGCGGGTTGTAAAGTTTAACGAAATAATAATTATTTATATAATATTAATCGGGTTTCTAACGAAACCTTAATAGAAACGAAAGTCGGTTTTAGATGAAAAAGTGATACATATAAGTAAGTATAACTAATTATATTAAATTTAAAAGGATATGATTTAATTTATAATAATTATTTTTATTAATATATTAGAGAAAAACTATTAAAAATAAAAACAAACAAAACATTAAAAATGCTCTAGCCTGGGTCCTCTGGCTGTAATACACATGAACCAACCAATGGACCAACTTGTTAATTTTGTTAAGAAAATAGAAACAAATATAAAACAACATATGTTACAAGTTCATCTTCATCATTAACCCTAGAAATTCAAAACTGTTAATCCGCTCCATGGTTGATCAAATTAAGTTAGGGGTTTTGTTAGACGCCCAAAAACAATACGAAAGCATATAATTTTCACCTCAAACCGTCCCGGAATGATGGAGAACAAGACTCGCCGGAAAATAAACTTTAACGGGCAATATATAGATTATAGAGAGAGTTTTAGATTAAGATGAAGGTTGGTACGAGTTTAGTTGAAGTTTTGGGTCCTATTTATACTACAAGTTGGAGCGTATTACATTTAATGATTGTTAAT
Source organism: Bidens hawaiensis (assembly GCF_021521415.1). Lineage (NCBI taxonomy): Eukaryota > Viridiplantae > Streptophyta > Magnoliopsida > Asterales > Asteraceae > Bidens > Bidens hawaiensis. Next base: position 79,409 of record NW_027506176.1, on the reverse strand, counting down.
TGAGTTTTAAAATTATTCCGGCCGTTTCGCGACGGTTTCTGTTTGATAAATCTTAAATTACGAGTTATTATAACGATTTGACCGGTCATTAACGAGTCTTGGTCAAGGTACAAGGTCATCAAACAATTTAATTTGATCTATACGTGTTAAAAATGGTGGAAAGGGGCTCACCGGAGCCGCCGAAGCAGTCGCCGGAAAACCGGCCGGGAATACGTGCTGTAGGGATGGCTGAGATGATGATGAATTTGAATTTATTATAATTTTAAGTATTTACATAACAAACCCTCAAGTTTCAATATTTATTTATAACTTGATATCAACTTAATTTACCAAATGGACCTTATACTTTTTAAAGGTTATATAAATGAAATAAAAAGTTTAATGATTTTGGATTATTTTTATATTACACTTGGATGGTTTGAGATTCGTTTAAGTACAACCTTAAATTTCGGAGATTTATAAATTAAAAGAACTGAATAGAAAACGATTGATTAATTACTTAAATTTTTGAGAATATTATATAAATTATAAACGAAAGTTACGATGACATCGAAACATCAGAACGTGTCGGTTATTGAACGTAAATACACAAGAACAAACTATATATATATATATATATATATATATATATATATATATATATATATATATAAGCAAAAACCGAAAATTTGAAAATGGGTTGGATTTTCGGGTTTGAAAAGTAACGAATGTTACAAAAGTATTGTTTGATTCCGGAGCAAATCAAAGTTTTATAAACACAAAGTTTTGCCAAGACCTAAATCAACCACTAACCAAACTTAATCAAGTTTGCACGGTAGAAATGGCCGATGGAAACTCCATTCATATTCATAAAATACTTCAAGAAGAAAACATAAATTTACTAGGCCACAAGTTTAAAGCAAATTTACTCCCAATGAATTTGGCTGGATTCGATGTTATATTAGGAATGGATTGGTTAGCATCCAATCATGCTCAAATATTATGTAATACAAAATCTATAAAAATTCGCACGCCAACGGGAAAAATCATTACCATTCAAGGAGATAAAATGCTCAAGCCTAGAAAGTTCATATCAGTAATGAAAGTGGCAAGCTATCTAAGGAAACAAAGCATAGCATATATGATTTCTGTAATCATTAGCGCCAAAGGAAAAGAGCTAAAAGAAATTTCGGTAGTATCGGAATATTCTGACGTCTTTCCAGAAGATTTATCCGGACAACCGCCTGATCGTAAAGTTGAATTTAGAATCCATATAATACCAGGAATAGCGCCAGTTGCTAAAGCACCATATAGATTAGCGCCAACATAAATGTTAGAATTGAAGAAGAAATTAGATGAATTGCTAGAAAAAGGTTTTATACGACCTAGCTCATCACCCTGGGGAGCACCAGTGTTGTTTGTCAAAAAGAAATATGGGTTAATGCGTATGTGTATCTATTATGGAGAGTTAAATAAAGTCACAATTAAGAATCAATATCCCCTACCGAGAATTGATGATTTATTTGATCAACTCCAAGGAGCTCGATATTTCTCTAAAATTGATTTACGCTCAGGATACCACCAGTTAAAAGTGCAAGAAGAAGATATTCCTAAAACAGCTTTTAGAACAAGAAATGGTCATTATGAGTTTACGGTCATGCCATTTGGTCTAACTAATGCACCAACTGCATTCATGGATATGTTGAACCGAATATGTAAACCATATTTGGATAAATTTGTAATCGTTTTTATAGACGATATACTTATTTATTCCAAAACCAGTGAAGATCTTGTCAAACATCTTCATACGCTTTTGACACTATTGAGGAAAGAGAAGCTTTACGCTAAATTCTCATAGTGTGAGTTTTAGTTACAGGAAGTACAGTTTCTAGGACACTTGATTAACCATAAAGGTATTCACGTGGACCCTTCTAAAATAGAAGCTATTACAAAATGGGAAATTCCTAAGACTCCTACAGAAATTCAAAGTTTCTTGGGATTAGTAGGATATTATAGACGCTTCATTCAAAATTTTTCCCGAATAGCAGTTCCGTTAACCAAGTTAACGTGTAAGAATGTCAAGTTTGAATGGGGACCTAAGAAAGAAGAAGCTTTTGTAACTTTGAAGCAAAATTTAACAAAAAGACCCAATACTTGCACTACCAGAAGGAACTGAAGATTTCACAGTTTGTTGTGATGCTTCTAAATCAGGATTGGGATGTGTACTAATGCAACGTAAAAAAGTTATTGCTTACGCATCTAGACAGTTGAAGAAGCATGAAGAGAATTACACAACACATGATTTAGAATTGGGAGCAATAATGTTTACCCTAAAGATCTGGAGACACTATCTATATGGTAGTAAGTTTACTGTATTCACAGATCATAAAAGTTTAAAGTATATTTTTGGGCAAAAAGAGTTTAACATGAGACAAAGACGCTGGATGAAAATTCTTAGCGACTATGATTGTGAAATCCAATATCATGAAGGCAAGACTAATATAGTAGCCGATGCATTAAGCAGAAAATAGCATGAGAAACCAAAAAGAGTGTGAGCCTTAAGCTTAGAACTTCAAATCAATTTAATTGATGAAGTAAAGAATGCTCAGAAACAAGCAATAGAAGAAAATAATATTGCCGATGAGAAAAGAAATGGTACCATTGATCTACTTGTCAAAGGAAATGATGAAATTCTCCGAATGGGGAACAGGATTTGGATACCAATCATAGGAGGATTGCGAGAAAATATTCTCGAAGAGTCCCATAAATCCAAATACACAATGCATCCTAGAAGAGATAAAATGTATCAAGACTTGAAGAAAATCTATAGGTGGATAGGAATGAAAAAGGACATAACTAGTTATGTTTCAAAATGTTTAACTTGTTCACAACTTAAAGCAGAACATCAAAAGCCATCAGGATTACTTCAACAATTAGACATGCCAGAATGGAAATGGGAATTTCTAACAATGGATTCTGTTAACAAATTACCTACCACAAGAAGAGGTAATGACACAATCTGGGTAATTGTGGATAGATTAACAAAATCAGCTCATTTTATACCAATGAAGGAAACTTTCAAAATGGAACAATTAGCTAATATAAGCTGTATGTAGACAAAGTTGTCTCATTACATGGAGTTCCATTATCCATTTTATCGGATCGGGATAGCTGTTTTACTTCTCATTTTTGGAAAAGTTTCCATGTAGCTATGGGAACAAAATTAAACTTGAGCACATCATACCATCCACAGACCGATGGTCAAAGTGAAAGGACCATACAAACATTGGAAGACATGCTAAGAGCATGAGTAATAGATTTTGGTGGAAACTGGGATGACCATTTACCACTAATAGAATTCTCCTATAATAACAATTATCATACAAGTATTAATGTTGCCCCATTTAAAGCCATTTATGGACGAAGGTGCAGAACTCCAGTGTGTTGGGCAGAAATAGGAGGAAAACAATTATCAAGTCCTGAAATCATTCAAGAAAGTACTGACAAGATAAATCAAGTTAATGAGAGATTAAAAACTGCACGAGATCGTCAGAAGAGTTATGCGGATCATCGACGCAAACCATTGGAATTTCAAGTCGGAGACAAAGTGCTACTAAAAGTATCTCCATGGAAGGGAGTAATCCGATTCGGTAAGAGAGGAAAGTTAAGTCCACGATTTGTTTGACCATTTCAAATTATCAAACGAATTGGACCAGTAGCTTATCAACTAGAATTACCAGAGGAAATTTCAGGTATACATGACGTATTTCATGTAAGTAACTTAAGGAAATGTTTAGCTGATAAATCACTAAAAGTACCCCTTCAAGATATAAAGGTAAATGAAAAGTTGAAATTCGTGGAGAAATCCTTGCAAATTGAAGATAGAAAGATCAAGAATCTCAAACATAAAAGAATAGTTCTGGTCAAAGTGAAGTGGGATTCAAAACGTGGGCCAGAGTATACTTGGGAATTGGAATCGGAAATGAAATGGAAGTACCCACACTTATTCTAAGTAAATCTCGAGGACGAGATTCAAAATAAGGAGGGGAGACTATAACAAACCACAAAATAAATTAAGGAAAAAGTAAGGAAATGAAAGGAGAAAATTTAATCCCACATTGGTGGAGGAAAGAAAATGAGAAGCTTCCACCATGGTATAAATAGGAGTGTAAGTTCTTGTCCCACATCGCTAGATTATAAAACTAGAGAGTTCTTTATAAGAAAGAAAATTCATATGTTAATGTTCTTATAAGACAAATCACACCCAGTGGTCCTAGCGGAGGGTGCGAAGCACCCGAACGCGCACACTCACGGGTACGGGCTCGGGCGAAGTGCAATGGGCGCAATGTGGCGCTTTGATGGCGCACTTTGTACTTCACACGCTCGCATTAAGGGCCGCCTTAGTATTTTTGTGGAAAATTAAGATTTTTAAATCCTTCCATCACGATATGCGACGGGTTTAGATTAGCCTCATCGCGTAACACGATGACGTGTAAGTTATCCAGAAACATTGTGGCGTAGTGATACGCGATGATCTATCAAAGTAACACCATAGCATATCGCGACGTGGAAGCTACGCAGGGGAGACACGTCGCATGCCATGTGGCATGACACGTAGCATGCCTAGGGCTGACTAGGCCAAGCTACGAGATTCTTCGCGATACGCGACGCCTTTTTTTATGGCCATCGCGTATCGCGACGGGCACCAGAAATTGCTATAAATAGGTTGGCAACGGGACTTTCATTCTCGTCCCAAAATTCTGATTTCTCTCTGAAATTTTCATGCATATATATATATATATATTAAGAGAATAGTATAATACCCGAGTGTCGTAGCGATATCCTATCCGATCGAAAGAAACTAATATACACGAATCTGAAAGATCTGCCTATTAAGGTAAGACATTGTGCCATCGTGTAAAGTTTCTACTCTCGTGATTATCGTTATGATTATTGGTTTTATACTAATCTAGATATACTACATTGTGTTTATCCTAGGTGCTTAATACCAAGAGGCGTTTTCTTTAATTGTAAACTTGCAAGGTGAGACATTTGAGTTTTTGTACCACTCACATTTACGTGAGACAAATGTTTTTCCGACACTATCATGATGATTTCAAAACCTATAAAACTCATGACAAATGGTCTAAATGGTTTCAAATATATTTTTAAAGTATTTTAAATACATTACAATGATTAAGTCTCTGTAGTCTTACAGGATGGTTACTATTGGTATTGTTGGGTTTTGTATACAAGGCTTGCCCACTGGGCTATTACACGTTACTTATTGGACAAGTGTTAGCCAATAAGTAATATGACCACAGTCATAGATATGGTCGAGTGAAAAGTACCTTTCGGTAATTTGTAAGCAGGCAGATGTAAAAACATCTTAATGTTGTAAATGTAAAATGTGTCATTTACAAATGAATGTACTCACCAGTATTTTTTGCTGATCAAATATTTTAAACATGTTTCAGGTGACTTGTTAGAGACAAAGGAATGATGCCTGTAGGCTTCCAGCTTAAATAAGTGGCTTGTCACCAGAATAAAGAAACGTGTTTTGTAAATTAGGGTTTATCCCTATAAAGTTTATGTTTGTATTACAATGGGTTAAATTCCTAGTTTATAATAAAAATAAACATGGTGTTTTTATAACTCTGATCATTTTTCCTAGCTATGGTTCTGATGAAATATTACGCGGCAAAATAATTTAATAAACACCGATACCATCAATTAATGTTCACGGCTTCCCTCCCAAGGTATAGGGGCCGGGGGCTGTGACAACTACCGGGAACGACAAGCCAAACTCGGATGCCAGCGTGGATCCCGATCATGTTAACATAGTTGGCCTGAGTGGGGTGGCGGGGCACGACGTGTCGTGCAGTGAGATAACTTAACTGTGAAAGTCATCGTTCGAAAAAAAAACTCAAGGTCTCGAGTAACTAAAAAAGAAATTGATCGGGTTGGGTTGGTTGCCTGGATCGGCTGGCACCATTTGACGGATTAATGATTTAAACAATTTTTAAAATTATATTCAAAGTTCCTTTGTATTAAGATTTTTAAAATGATAAAAACTTGTTTGAATTAATACACCGTTCAATGTTTTAAAACCCGGCTTTTTACTCATACCGGATTGAGCTAAAAAATGGTACTACCGGTCGAACTGGATTCAACCGAGAGATTCAACCAGGTTGAATAGTTTACCTTATAATTCATATAAATGCAACTTCAACTCAATGAATAACTCAAAATTATATGATTCCGTAATAAAGTATAAGGATTATTGGATTAAAATAATCTCACCTTTAATGTGTTGGCCAATAATAATCTCACTTGAGTTATTTCCCTCTGATAGTCCCAAATTTTCCATGTTTTTTGTTTTATGATCCCCTGTTAAAAATAACTAACGGGGTTAGTTTTTGGCTGATATGGCTTGATGAGTTGGCATTTAAAAATCCTACATGGCTTTTTTTTTCTAGGCATTTAAAAATCCTACTTACTTCACCTTAACCTTGCTAGACCTCCACCGACGAAAACCCAATGAAGTCACCGGAGGTTTTTCCTTCACCATTTTCGGCCCAGCTGGCAAGAAACAACGGCGGGGTACGGCGGTTTTCATCGCCGTTCTCCAAAGCTTCCGACGCCTTCATCTTCTTCTCTGGCGCCGTTGCTGCGTTGCTTCTCGTCTGGTCTTTCTCTACTTTCTCAAACCCTCAAACACCCACAACACCAAACTATGAATGACCTATTTCCGATCCTAAATCCTCAGTTTTCGTCACAGGTAACGTTTGTGTCGGCAGTTTTACTAGTTTAAACCCAAGACCTGACCCGAATTTCTATGATGACCCGACAGTCGGGGGACGCTATCAACAACCGGATTAAAAATTGTGATGAAAAGATAAAATAATGGTTGAAACAACACCCTTCATTTGGGTCGGGTTCCAAAGAACGGGTGGTTGTGATATCCGGATGTGGAATTAGGGCTCCATTTGATCATTTAGGGGTTAAATGGGTGAGGAATTCAAATTAATTTGCCCAGGAAGACAAAAAAAACATGTAGGATTTTAAATGCCAACTCATCATGTCACATCAGCCAAAAACTAACCCCGTTAATTATTTTTAACGGGGGATCATAAAACAAAAAACATAGAAAAGGTGGGAATGCCAGAGGGAAATAACTCAGGTGATATTATTATTGGCCAACACATTAAAGGTGAGATTATTTTAATCCAATAATCCAAAAGACAATTATAAAGTTAATCCATAATAATAAATAGTACAAGAGCAGTCGCCTTTCAAAAAAAAAATCCAAAAGTTTACATGTTTCAATGTTAATTGCTAGGTTTAAACTTTAAAGTAATTTTTTTTAAATATGGGTCACTAAATATCAAATATTTATTGGGCTTAAAACTGGTTTGCTGGTTTAACCCGATATCATAGAAAAACCGTTGGTTTAATGTTCTATCAAACAAGGAAACGCAACCAAATAAACTGGAGAAGCTATCCCTCATAAGGGAAGAAGCCTGTTTCCACTCCTTTGTTGAGAAACACCTTTAGAAGTACTACGAGCATAGAAGGTTAGATGACAGAAACCATCCTTCTCGAAACCAAAATCCACAAGAGAAGGATAAGCTGATCTTCTCCGTGCTAACAAAAATTCCACAAGAGATCTTGGATTCCGAAGAGGTAAAGCCCAACTTTCGCCCTCCTCTTCCATTGTCTAAACCAACAAACAAGCGGGGTGCAGGCAATTTTTGTGCCTTTCACAATGATATTGGACACCACACCAATGTTTGTTTCCAATTAAAGAAGCGTATTGATGACTCCGTTCAAAATGGTGAGTTAGCTCACCTACTCAAAGATCAGATTTGCAAAAGACAATGAACATTTGCATGTAACCAACATAGCATATGCTTCCTTTCGACCAACCCTCACAACAAAGTCACAACTCTGGTAATCATGGAAGCTGAGCTTAATGGCTTGCCTATAGGCAGAGCTTACATGGACTGTGGGGCAGCAACGGAGGTGATGTATGAAAGATGTTTCCTAAAGCTCCCCCAAGAAATGAAGAATCAACTTCAACATATCAACAACTCTCTTAAACGTTTCATGAGAGTAAACATGATTCAGATTTGCAAAAGACAACGGACACTTGCATGGAACCAACAGAGCATATGCTTCCCTCCGACCAACCCTCACAACAAAGTCACAACTTCGGTCATCGTGGAAGCTGAGATTAATGGCTTCCCTATAGACGAAGCTTACATGGACTGTGGGGCAGCAATGGAGGTGATGTATGAAAGATGTTTCCTAAAGCTCCCCCAAGTAACGAAGAATCAACTCCAACAAACCAACAACTCTCTTAAAAGTTTCACTGGAGAGAAGTTAGTTCCCCTTGGGAAGCTCACATTAGACATTCGGTTGATAGACGGAGACCTCTCTTGAGTTGAGAAGCTTACCTTCATAGTGGTCAGGTACCCATCTAACTACAACGTACTCATTGGAAGAACTGGAATTACAACTTTAGATGCAGTAGTATCGACTGCCCATGGCATGATTAAATTCCTCATCACGGGAGGAATAGCTACAATGGTACCAGCACAAGAAGCTTTACTCATAGCTACCGCAGAAGAATCATGGGCGCTGAATGAAGACATGAAAGATGACCTTATCTAGGAAATAAGCATCAATCCATTTTACCCTGAACAAACCATCAAAGTCAACAATAAGCTTCCCTCTAAGACCATGAGTAGGCTAACAACTTTATTACAAAAAAAGTAAAGATGTTGTTACATGGTGTCCAAATGACGTGATAGGGGTTCCAAGGGAATATGCTGAACATTCCTTGAATAACTCACCCACACAAAAACCATTTGCTCAAAAGAAGAGAAGCAAGGCTGCTGAAAGAAGCTTAGCTTTCTACAACGAGGTGGACAAGCTTGTTAAAAATCCAAGAGGTAAGATATCATTCTTGTATTGCTAACCTAGTTATAGTTAAAAAATCTGATGGATCTTGGCGAATGTTTATGGATTTTAAGGATCTTAACAAAGCTTGTCCCAAGGATAGCTACCCCCTACCTGAGATCTACTGGAAGGTAGATACCCTTACAAGCTTCCAACACAAATGCTTCCTAGATTCTTACAAGGGCTACCAGCATATCTTGATGAAGGTTGAAGACGAGGAAAAGACCGTATTCCACAATGATAAAGGAATCTTCTTTTACAAAAAGATGCCCTTTGGCTTGAAGATTTTCGGAGCTACATACCAACGTTTGATCGATAACATCTTCTCGAACCAAATTGGGAAGAACATGGAAGCTTAAGTTGAAGATTTGCTCATAAAAGAAAAAGTGAGAAGGACATGCTTAATAACATTGAAGAAACATTTCAGGATCTTAGAAGCATCAACATGAAGCTCAATCGTGTCAAACGCTTATTTGGATTTGAAGAAGGTAAATTCTTGGGTCATCTAATTGATAACAAAGCATAAAAGCTAACCCAATTAAGGTACAAGTTGTCCTTAACCTACACTCACCAAAAACAAAGAAGGAGGTTCAAAGCCTCAACGATAAGATCGCCGCACTTGAACGATTTCATTCAAAATCAGGAGAAAGGTGTCTATACTTCTTTAAAACTTTGAATAATTGTAATGACAAAAATTTTTTTCAATGGACTTGTGAGATAGAAACTGCCTTCCTAGCCCTGAAGCAACATATAGCTTCCTTGTCTGCTCTGGCAGCTCCTCAAGAAGGGGAAGTAATTACAATTTACCTTTCTGCAAGAAGGAAAGCTAAGCTCAGTGCTTATTGTGGAACGTGACAAAGTTCAAGTGCCAATCTACTTCATCAGTAGAGTATTACGAGAAGCTGAGCTGAATTACACGCCCATCGAAAAGTTGATCTTAGTACTCGTTCACACAGCCAAAAGGCTAAGAAGATACTTCCAATCTCATCAGGTGAAGGTGGTCACTGACAAGCCTATAAGGTCCATCTTGGAAAGCCTAGAAATAGTTGGAAGGCTAGCCAAACAGGAAATCGGCTTAGTGAACACAACGTAGCTTATGAAACTAGAAAGGCAATCAAGGCCCAAATCATGGCCGACTTTCTAATTGAAACATCAGAAGAACCTATGGAGGTGAATGAGGTGGAAGAAGGTGAACCTGCCACTCCCTTGGGAAAGTGGACACTCTATGCTGATGGAGATCCGAGTATAGATGGTTCTGGAGCCCGTCTAATAATTACGGGCCCCAAGGAACCAGATATACTTATGCACTCCGACTAAAGTTCCATTGTACAAACAATGAAGCGTAATACAAAACTTTTATCGCAGGGCTTCACATAGAAAAAAGTGATGAAGATCCAAGAACTAAGTGCCTTTGTTGATTCAAGGTTAGTGGAAAGCCAAGTAAATAATGAGTTCATAGAAAGAGAACCTTTAGTGTTGAGGTATAAGAAGAAGGTCAAAGAGCTCATGAAAGAATTCAAAAACCATAGCTTAACTCAAGCATCCAGAACTCAAAACAAGCAAGCTGATGCCCTCAGTAAGCTGGCTTCCCTGACCTTCGCTCACTTAACAAAGAAGGTACTGGTGTAAGTTCTGAAAAGCCCATCAATCAATAACTAGAGGTGCAAGACATTATTGAAGAAGAGGGAACCACTTGGATGACCCCCATAATAGAGTTTCTCAAAGAAGGTAAGCTTTCCACTAACGAGGGAGAAGCCCTAAAGCTCAAGCTTAAGGCTAAGCAATATGTAATAGAAGATGATGTCCTATACAAGAAGGGATATTTGAGCCCCTTCTTACGATGTGTGGGACCAGATCAAAGCAATTATATTTTAAGAGAACTGCACGTAGGAATTTGCGGGACACATTCCGGTCCAAGGTCTGTGGTAACAAGGTTAATGAACCTTGGATACTATTGGCCAAAAATGTGCATGGACTACACGGAAGTCATCAATAAATGTGAAGCTTGTCAGCTCCATGCTCCCGTAAAAACAAAAACGAAGCACAACCTGGTACCCATCATTGTTGCTTGGCCATTTCACAAGTGGGGAATGGACATTGTTGGTCCCTTCCCCAAAGCAGCTGGGAAGGTAAACTTCCTACTAGTAGTTCTTGACTATTTTACCAAGTGGCCAGAAGTTAAGCCCCTAGCTTCCATCAAATAGAAGCTGGTAATAAACTTTGTATGAGAAAACATAATTTGTAGATATGGGATTTTAGGTGAAATAGTGACGGATAATGGGAAGCAATTCGCTGAGAAACCATTCAGCCTTTGTTGCAAGGAGCTACAAATCAAGAAAGTGTTTATCTTAGGCAAGTGTTTATATTAGTAGCATACCACCAATCTAACGGCCAATTTGAGCGAAAGAACCGTGGCATCGTGGAAAGTATCAAGGTAAGATTGAGAAGGTATGGCAAGAATTGGTTGGAAGAGCTTCCAAGCGTCCCGTGGGCTTTCCGAACCACGGAGAAAACAATTCATGGAAAAATACCCTACAACCTCATCTGTGGTTCAGACGCTGTAATCCCCGCGGAAATTGGGGTAAATTCAAGAAGGGTGAGAAACATAAATGAGGAAGCCAACGACTCTGAGGTTATGCTTAACCTCGATCTCCTGGAAGAAGTTCGTGAGAAGGCTGTCATTGAGGATTCTAGATACAAAAAGAAGCTGGAAGCCTTCTACAACACAAGAGTAAGAAATGAAGTATTTAAATCCGGAGACTTAGTCCTCAGAAACAAGGAGGCCAGCAGATAATCCGACAAGGGAAAACTGAGACTTAAATGCGAAGGTCCCTATGTCATTAAAGAAGCTCATAGGGGAGGATCTTATAACCTCAATTACATGGAAGGAAAGAAGGTTCCACTTCACTAGAGTGACAAGCAACTTAAGAAATTCTTAGTCTAGGACAAAAATTCAAAGTCCTTGTAATAGTTGTTTTGGTACAACAATATTGAAAAAAAAATCAATGAATGATGTTACATTTTGAGTAACAAACTTGTTTATTATCCTATATAAAGGTAAGCCCCTCCAAACCAGGCTCCATGAGGTCTGGGGTAAGTTCCTACTCATGTAAAGGGTTGAGCTCCTAGGCCATACCACTCAACAGGAAACAAGACGTTATATCTTCCTGTATACAGAGTGAGTCCTTATAACAATACGACTCCATGGAACACTTAGAAATATATTATATCCAAGAAACGAGACCGAGCATCTCTCACCAATTAGCTCCTCAAGTACTAAACACTCAGAAGCTTACCAAGTGGGTAAGCTCATGAAGCTCAGGACTTGTGTAACAATATACCACAAAGTGAGTTAAATAAAATCTTGTGGACTGACAAGCAGATAGGATAAGCTGTGCTTCGGTTCTTAGTTACCAAGCTAAGGAAGGGTGTCTGGAGCATCCCTCCTTAATGAAGTTTCAAAGACATTGCAAAAATAACAAACAAGCATAAAAGTTAAGTTGGTAAGATAAACTACATAACTAGCATATAAAATATTAAAGGCGCCATCCTAAGGTGCAACGTACACCACAGGCATAAGGTGATAGTTGTCTATGCCAAAAAAGGCTTACATAACCAAATCATAAAGAAGCTTCACACACGAAACTTAAAGATAGTAAAATGTTTATGCCAACAGAGTCTTACAGAACCAACATACCAAAAAGCTACTCATCAGCAGTAGCATCTTCACCATTGCCACCAGAAGTCTTAGTTGCATCATTAAGTCATCATGAGAAGCTTCATTGGTGGCACGAGAAAGAGTGCGCTCAACTTCTCACAATGGGGAAGGGGTCCGCTCAGATTCATAAACCTGGGAAGGAGTAACCCCAACTTTCTCTTCATCTTTGTCAGCTGCCTGGTCAGCTGGATCCTCGAACTCAACATGAGCTTCATCACCCTCCTGACCCTCATCCGAGCTAGACTTCTTTGTAATCTCACTAACCATGGATTGAATCACTTGATGTGCCAGCTCTTTCTTGAGGCCTTTCGACGCAATAGCTTGAAAGGCTGGGAAGGGAAGATTATGGCAGCGAGCAACGACTTGAAGGTAAGGGAAAGTCTTCATCTCTAAGGCTCTCACGAAGCTGAGAAATTAGTAGTGGCATGCGGCCGATAGCTTGATAGTCCCTCAAGGGGATGCCCAGCTTGGCCTGCCTCAAAACCAATAGATAGTCCATGATGACGGCCATGAACAATGGCCCTTGTCTAAACTTCACCAAGGGCCATGTTAAACTCACCACTATGCAAGAGGTAGGAAACTACGTGAGGAATACAATGCTCAAACATCAAATATCTTTCAGAGAAAAGATCATTAACCTGGGCTTGGAGATCAACAACAGTAACGGAAGAAGCAAGCTTCTCATCGGCCAGCTTCTGCCTCTCAGCTTCCAGCTTCTCACGCTCATCAACTAGCTTCTTTTTCTCCTCAACAAGTAAATTCCTCTCTTCACTAACCTTCTGACTCAGTTCATATAGGTCCTTGGTATAAGCTTCCACCTTACTACACTCATCTTCAGTAGAAGCTTTGGCAACAACAAGCTCATGAACCAAGCCGTGTTCATGAGCAGTCAAGGTTACAACCTTCTCGTAGCCTCAACCAAGGCACCCTTCAACTTCACATTCTGTTCCTCAAACTTCTTAGTCTCAAAAGGCGCATAACACCACTGGCCAAAACCCTCAGGCACAAGCGCCAACACATAAGCTAAATACTGAAAAGTCCGTCCCATGAGCTCACCATCTCTTAAACCCTCAACAATCAGCTTCTCAGCATGGGGAATACAGTGAAGGAGGTGATCCCGAAAAATGGGCGTCTTCTTCAATGTATCACAATCATGAACACCCCAAGAAGGAACACCGATAGCAATTGATTCTGGGTTGGGAATACCTTCTGAAGGTCCAGCGACATCTTTTACTTTAGCCTTCTCAGTCATCACAGCCTCAGTAGTAGCAGGCTAAACAGTTTCCTTATTACCTTCCACCTTCTTTCCAGTAGGCTCCTTATTCTTCTCCACCTTCTTCTCAGCAGCCGCAGGGATAGGCTTCTAGGCAGCAACCTGAGGAACCTTCTTATAAATAGAAGGCTTGGAAGGAACCCTCGATGGTGAGGGACAAGGGCTTTTGGAAAGCTTCTCAGCACCAGCTGGAGGAAAACAGTGATGGAAGCCACAAGGGCAGCATCATCATCCAGTAAAATAGGATCATCTATGTTGGAGCTAGGAGTAGATGTCTCTTTGAACCTCTTGCTACTCCTAGAAGGAGTAGAAGCAACATTCTTAACAGTTCCATTGGGAGGAAGGCCAGAAGACGTGGAGGTAGAGCTACGATCACAAGATTGACGGGAATCCTTGATATTCTTGACAACGTGAGATGACCTGGGATAACATCCACAGCAACGAAGGTAGCAACAGTAAAATCCTCAAGAGAAAGAAACTTTATAGACACAATTGACCGAAGAAGAATAAAAATAACCATGGTAAATACCTTTGTTATAAACAAAAATATTGGGCTCGGTGTGAGAATTGGACCAGTTGGTGCTCAGACCCAACTATACCAAAAACTCCTCAGAAAGGTACGAAGCTTACAGCTCACAGACTAAAGGCTCTTGAGAAAGATAGTTTCAAGCTCTTAAGCCTTCACCTCAGGTGTGTTCATGGTAAGGTCATGCTTTCTCCAAATTGGAGAGAAAGGCGAGATAGCATCGGACACAAAAAGAACCTATCCTTCCAAGGGGATGTGAGTCCAATAGAACTAGAGATCAAACCAGCCTCACACCGTGTATTCTCCACAATAAACCAATTCCCTTTCTTCGCTAACTGAAAAAATCAACGGTACATAGTTTCATGGAGCCATCCTCCCAGACACCGTATGATGCCTGAAGGCCAGCCAATTAGTCCACTCATGATCATGGTCTGCTGGTTTCATCCTGTCTTGGACTCATCAGGCGAGCGGCAACAGCTCGCAACCAGCGATGCATTCATCGTGCAAGCACGACTAGGCATGTATGCCTTCTTTCCCGTTGAGGCCATGTCTGATGAAGTCCGGGACGAGCCAACAAACCCAAGCGTTTCAACACAAATCAAGCATCTCAATCTTCAAATATTTTGTCCATGACACTCTCCCACCACCATAACCGCACGTCCTCGTGCATGCACATGTCATCCCAAGCGTTTCAACACATGTATTTCTGAAGGGAAAGCTCGCCGTCCCATACCAGCTCAAAAGCCGAAGCCATGCGTTTTGAGAATGATTCACTTTGATAAACGGGACACCCGGTAGTTCAGCCAAAATGTGAGTTAGCCGTGTTAAATAATTATGCCGTCAGATTATGTGACGTCGACGTTCACCAAGTTAGCAGACTTCAAAACAAGTTACGACTTTGCTACACCGTTAAACTTTTAACACGAGCACAGTGGCCTTCACTTCACTGGACTAGGGTGGCGTTCACGATCCCATACTCTCGCCGTACAAAGACCATTTGATCTTTTCCCACCACCATTGCATAACTCATTCTCAACATTTTCAAGCTCTTTTTGGCTAAGTGTACACGTTCCAACGTATTCGAGGTTCGACCCAATCTGACACCGCTTGTCATGGAGCCATACTCCCAGACTCCGTGTGGAGTCATACGGAGACTGAAGGCCAGTTAATGGGTTTGCTCATGATCTGGGTCTGCTGTTTTCGTCCTGCCTTGGACTCATCTGGCTAGCGGCAACAACTCGCAACCAGCGATGTGTTTTTCATGCAAGCACAACAAGACATGTACGCCTTATTTCCCGCTCAGGCCGTGCCCGATGTAGTCCGGGACGAGCCATCAATCCCTGGAATTTCAACACAAATCAAGAATTTTGATCTTCAAATATCTGGTCCGTGACAATAGGCAAAGAAGGTTAATAACCCAACGAACGACAAACAATTTCAAAATGTAGAACCTTGGCTACACCAATGGGAGCCAACTGTCCAGGGCAAACGTCGTGATACTCCAACACATTTAGAAAAAACTTCAAGAAAGGATATCGAAGGTTCGATTGATCGAAATAGTGGGTATACAAGGCAACCTTACCCTTTGGACGGCCTGAAACGAAAGTAAAATGACTCGGAAGTTCATGCTTCAAATCAGCCCCAATGTCGTAATCTATACAGAATTGATCGAAGTCCTCCTGGGTCAGTTTCGAGAAATGAGTAGCCATATCACCTTTGGAACCCATATTCGGTGATGAAAGGAGCAACCGAGCAAGAATTTGATTTACGATAAAAGGACTCGGAGGAAAAGTCATTGGAAATGTGGGAGAAGTTATAATTGGGGAATGCAGAAGATGAAGTATAGAGTTTACATAACTTATAAAAGGTAAAATTTTGAATTTCAAATCCCAAAGAAGTAGGAACAGGTGGAAGGCCAAGATTTAAATAGGTTACAGCTATAACCGTCAGCCCTATGATGGCTTCCTGACACGGAGGTCAAATCGGCCAGGTACAACAGGAAGCAGCCTCCAAAATAGATAAAAATAATATTAATCTATAGGTAACAAGAAGCTTCCAGCTTCCTTCCTAATGCTTCACAAACGAAACGCTCAGGATACTCAGCTTCTAGCTTCTATCATAATGTTTCACAAACAAGACGCTTAGATACTTAGCTTCTAGCTTCTAACCTGATACCTCACAAACAAAATAATAAGGATGTATAGCTTCCATGTTCCATACCACAAGTGTAGGAAACATTTTCCAGCTCTTTAGCTCGCCCATAATGAAGCCAAACACAGCCAATGGGTAACGCTTTGGTCTATGAAGAGGCATGTCGCTAAGCTCAAATGCATTGAAACCCCCCCCCCCCCCCGGGGGGGGGGGGAAGAATAACTAACAAGAGTTGAGTCACAAGCTGTCATTATTAAAAATCAAAAAATTCTGATTGGGGGCTGGTGACGTGGGTAACCTTAACCACCTACAAGCTTAATAATAGAAAAGAAGCTTACAAGCATGAAAGCTTATGAATTAAAGAGGAAGAACCACAAGCTTCTAGACAGGGAAGCTTGACACTTGCCAATCCAGTCTCCTATGTTGACTAAGTAGCCTATGCTACAGTAACTTCAGAAAAAGTCATCACTGTTCAAAAGCTGACACCTGCCATAAAGTAAAAGAAGCCACAAGACAAAATAAAAGCTAAGTGCAGGTTACACGGAAATGACATCTACCCAGTCTGCACCAGTTGAAAGGAGAGCTGACCTTTTCTACTTAAGAATCTTCAGCTTCCCCGGAGAAGCTTCTAAACTGCCTGTAAATAGAACATTTTACCAAAGATATTTTCTCATTCTAATTCATCATATTCTCTGTAAACTCTCTCTACATACTCCTATTATATCTCTCGTATCAGATCACTGATTCTCACGCCAGAGGTTGATCGTAGGAGGCCCCTTCCTCCTACGGTGAGACTAACGGTTGTGTTTTCTTTGATTCTTAGCAGGTTATGAAGCTTTGATAGGAACATACTCTTGAACCTCCATACTTTCATTGTGTGCTATATCTGTTGTAGCAACACCCACCAACCCGTTTCAAATGTTTAGATAAACTGGTTAAGCATGCAGTTGTCGGTTGTCACACCCTCAAAATCCACTAACGAAGTTTTACCGTCATAGGGTGTGAACTAACAGGATCGGAATCATTAGTTATAATCAAACACCATATTTAAAGTTTTCAAAACCAACAAGACATCAAGTTTTAAATGAAATGCGGAAGCGTAAATTGTAAACCAAAAAGTTGCGCCGCACAGGACGACTTAAAAACCCAAGTTATCAAGATAAAGATTAAAAGAAGTTTTTAAGGCAATGGTGTTTAGCGAATGCATATCCTATACTGCGCGCCCGCCTCGGCTACCTGAGAATAACATACTAAAAGTGTCAACACAGGGTTGGTGAGTTCACAAGTTTTTATAAATAAAGCATTTGCGTTTTAGCGTTACCAGGTAATGTTAAGTCTATTATATATCAATAGGTAGCTAACCTATCAAGCATGCATTACTAAGTGTTCGACACCAAAGCTGACTGTTTAACGATTGCCTTGCCACCAGGTCCACCATGACCATGGTAATGTTTTAGCCAAATTTACACCCATTCGACCTACAGTCGAGTTTAGAGTTGGTTGGGGTTTGTCAAACCCAGTAGTACTACTCAAAGGTGACTCACTATTATCCAATATTAACCGGTTCGATGTTCAGAAGGACTTTAGTTGGTTTGTTTGCCACTTTGCCTTACAAGTGATATATAAAAGAGTAACAATATCAAAAGTGTTGGAGTATTTTATCTCCCCCTTAATTAAAGCGTTAAAGAGTAAAAAGGGGTCGTGAAACTCACTGTTTGCGAAGATAGCAAAAAGATCCGAGAAAAGGTTTGCGTCACAGAAAATCCTCACTAGTGCTCTAAAAACAAAAATGATATTTTCTAAGTATTTATACTATGAGTGAGTCCCTAGACTCGACACATATAACTTATGCATGAGATACGTTTCGTGTTTCGTTTGTGAAATAAGTGCGACTACACAAACACGTTGGTGATAAGCTAAATGCATGAAAAAATATTGTGTCAAGTGTTATTATTGTATGTTACTAGTAAACTAACTCCCACAAGGGAAATTAATTCATACACATAGCAAAACATCGATTAACTATACACTTTTCATGTTAACTTAAGTAATTCAGCAGCTAATTTATCTAGGCAGATTTTTACTCTACAAGATTATTCTATTTAATAAATCAATACACGTCCAATAAAACACCAAAAATCATCACAGACACTTGAGTTAGGTTTCTAAAAATATTTTTATTATATTTTTATCATATACGGTTTTCTCACAGTGATCAATACATCACAGTAAACACACAGCAGTCATTATCATGTGCAACAGAATGTTATTTGTTATTCCCGTTACATGGTAAATAAAATTAATGCAAGACCAATTGGGTTAGATTTCTAACTCAAACTTTTAACTTCCATAAGTGGAACCAACCCCATTGATCTTGTCGTTTATGAGATATCTTAATCGCAAAACAGTCTACCAGCAGACTTCCCGAATCAGACTTGCATAACAGATTTGTAAAGTAATAAAAATTAACTTTTACATGTCCAAAAATTACAAATTCAAACTTTTTAGAAACTAGACTCGACCTACTACATCATAGAGTCAATAATCACTTCCAAAGACAACATTAACATCGAGTTACAGTCATTTAAACACGAATTCAAGAATCTGTCCAGCATTAGTTTTCATCAAAACTCAACATACAATTAACCTATGCACTATAACTCATACATACAACCCACTAGATGCATAATCCACCAACAATGCATCTCAATTTCGCTTTACATACACAATTAGGGGTTTACTTCAAAGTTCAATTTCAAGAAACATGCGATTAGCAATCAATAATCATACAACTAGTTGTCAATTTACTAGTATTCATCAATAAACACACAATTAAACCCTAACTCATCTTAAATCATCACTTTCAAATTTAGGGTTTTGATTAACATGCCCAATATCATAATTAAATCATTAGAATAGCAAGAAGGGGTGTTAATTACCTATCTAGAACCTTGAATCCTTCAAAACAAGCTTGAAAAAGAGATTGTATGTGTTTGTGTGTGTGTGTGTGTGTGTGTGTGTGGGTTACGGTCACCAAGAGGGAGAAGAGAGAGAGAGAGAGAGAGGCCGATCGTATATGGGAGGGAGGGGAGTTAGGGCTGTGTAATAACCTGATTATAATAATATTTATATTACACTTAGCCCCCCTAACCTTCTAGTTAATCCATTTCAAGTACAAGTTAGTTTATTTTCCACATGAATTAACAATATGCATGTAAACACCAAGTGGCACATAAACGTAACACATAATTATCAAATTCTTTATGATACTTATCATTTGTTCATCAACGGTTTGAATCGACTCGTGTGTGTTTCGGTGAAATTCCGAAAGACTACTTGTGTAGTGATTGTCATGCGTCATTTAAACCCTAATTTAAATGTAATGAGATATGCGTTACCGTTCGTGTGATCTTAAGTTTGAATTAACGGAGTTCGGATTAACGGAGTTAACCTGAATTTGATGAGTGTCACATCGGCTTATATGAAATTTAGTTGGGTTCATCTGGGTTGATGTTTTTAACTAGATTAACGGAGGTTAAGAATGTAGTTGTCGGCTTATATGACATTTAGTTGGGTTCATCTGGGTTGATGTTTTTAACTAGACTAAAGAAGGGTATATTACTTTGCCTTATGCTTGAAAATATATGTGATTTCACTCTCTAATGCTTTCTAATGCAAATTGTCTTAAAAATCTGTCTTTCAAACAAACTTAGTCAAAACCAACCCCAAACCAAAAATTGGATACAATATTACAATTTAATTTTATCCTTAATGAGTAGTTAAAATGGATTTTTTTTAAATGGAAAAATATATAGATGCAAAATGGTTTTTAGGAAAGAGAAAGGTTAGTGATGGTTTATAGGAGATCCGTCATTTAAAATGGCAGATCACAGATCGTATATAAACAATGTCAGTTCTTGTCTAGTGAGTTGGACGTTTAGCAGGGGATCCCCATTTCAAATGGCGGACCTGGTACATATTTTCCGTGTTCCTCCATTTCAAATGTCAGTTGTCAGTTTCTCTGATCCGTCATTTTGACTGGAGGTTCACCATTCCCAAACTTACCCCTATATGTAAAAATGTATGTTGACAAACATCCGCCAATTGAAATGGGAGGTTTCCTCTTGACATCTGCCATTTCAAATGACAAGTGTAAATAGTGACAACATGTCATATATGACTTTGATGTGATTTCACATCAGTCTCCTTTTTCTTTTTAAATATGAATATGTTTAAATGTAACATCCCGAAATTTCTAGAATAATAATTATATATACTAATTGCGTTGGAAGAATTAATTTGAGTTAGTAGAGATATAATAAAATAATAATAATAAGATAAAAAGATGGTGGGCTTAAATAAATAGAAATTAAATATGGACTAAAGCCCACCATATTTATCTCAGCTGACCCTACATATTAGAACCCGACACCGCAGCCCCGTGGTGCCATATGAACCGTTTGGATCTAGATCTAGCTTTATTCGAGTGGTTAACCAACCAAAAACGAGCTTAAGGGCCACCTTAGCTCAAATATGGACACCCCGAAGCTACCTAGGCCATGAACGATCATACCCCTACCAACCATGGTGGTTAACGGCGGCTGACGGAGCCGGAATCTAAGAAAAACCTTGAAAACGCGTGAAAAGGGGCTGACTTGCACTTATATGCCGTATAAGTATATACGCCGTATAATTGCAGCGTTTAAGTGTGGACAACGCATAAGTATGGCAACGTGTAAGTGTGTAAACATGGTGCATAAGTATGGCAGTGCATAAGTTGCATGGAGCGTATATGTATGTAACGCCGTATATGTATATATGTGGCGTGTATGTGCATAAGCGAATATGAATTTATACGCTGGAAGTACTTATACGTTGGGACGACTTATACGCTGGAAGTAATATTATAGTTATAAGCCCAAGGAACTTGTACGTCTAACCTAACTTATACGCCTGATGTGATTTTCAAAATAAACCAATGATAAACAGCGTATACGTACGTAAACGATAGACATGGACTTATATGATAAATAAGCTAAGGATAAGTAAATAATTAACAATGAAAGGTAACGTTTAAAATGAAGATTTGATTTGATTAAATAATTAAACTTCAGTTTTTTGATAAGTTTTTTAGTAAATACTTATTAATGAAAATAAAAGTTTTAGTAAAGATGTGGCTTTCAGTTTTCTGCAGCTTAACCCCAGCCTGGGGCTCTACCCCTTGGACCCTACTAGGGGCTGCCGCCTCTAGAACCCCACTGCCAGGGGCGTTGCCCTTGGAACCCCGTAGCTAGGGGTTACAATAAGTCTGAAGTATGGTAGCTAGAAGTAGTTAATTGATACTATGATTAATGCATAGTTAGCCGTGCACATCTCAAGAAGGGCATAACCGTAAATTCAGAAAGGAAATCACTTACAGGTGTGTTTCTAGCCCCATTTCTTTGTTATGTTTTCGGGGCTGTGTGCATACTCAGTATGATTAGTTAATACACTTACCTTAAGTGATAAGTGTATGCCATATGTGATTTATGTAAAAGTTATTGAAGATATAAATGAATGCTTGTCGGTACGTGTACGATCTTCAGATATTGCACGTATTTCCAGGAAAGGTGATCGTTAGAAGATTAATGTAAAGGATGCCCAGTGCGTCTGTATGTTATGATGTGGTATGCTTATTTACGTGGGAACATTCTACATCCGACATAGTAAGTTAGGATGCAAATCCCTTTAACTTCCTTTGAACATAGACGTGGAATGTAACAACGTAGATAAGGACGGTCGACCCCATTAGTGTTCCTTAGATGGATATTATATGATTAAGTGTATGTTCCTTTTATTGATAATAAACGTTGTTCCTTCTATGGATAATATATAGAGTTCCTTGTATGGAGAGTGAATATTGTTCCTTCTATGGATAATATATAGTGTTCCTTCAATGGACTATAGTAGATATTCCTATAATGAATGTTGTGTAATCTTCCTCTTATGGATATTTAAGGATAAGGTATTATTATGTGTCCTCGGATACATGTAAGTAAATATGTATGTATGTAAGAAGGGTAACAGGTTGAGTATGAATATGTATCTCCGGATACGTATATGTATGATATGTAAAGGTATTGTATGTTGCTTTATTAACTAGAACTCACTTAGCGTAGCTAACTTTTAGTATGTACGCATGTAAATAGGTTTAAGGAGATAGCACGGGGATGGCACATGGCACAGATTGAACGGATAACATCTGAAGATGGAAGAAATGATGTTTTAATACGGTGTCTTATGATATGTTTTAAAGTCAAGATTTGTATGTTTTGTGATGATTGGTTGAAGTTTTATATTCCGAGAAAGTTTTTAATAAACTCTGATTTTTAGAACTGTGTTTATGAGTAAATCTGACGTAAAGTATAGGGCACCGGGAACGGGGCCTTACATTAAAAATTTTGTAATTAAATACTTATTTAAAACAAATTTCTTAATAAAATATGTTTGATATTATCATGGGTCCAACTTTTGATTTAAATTATATTTGTTCAATATATGTATTTAACATGACAATTGTATTGGGCAACAACATGTGTATTTAATTTAGTCAGTATTTTTAAACAGCTTGTCACAACAATATAAAATAAGAAATATATAAGAAGTTAAGAACGATTCACAATAATATACGAATGCATATCAATCAATACATTTAACCCAAATTCCTTCTACCTTTACTATCTACAAGGCGTCTTTGAGGTTTATGCAAGCCTCGACTGTTGACTAACACCAGATAACGCCAGGGACCACACACACACACACACACACATATATATATATATATATATATATATATATATATATATATATATATATATATATATATATATATACTAGGTTAGAATTCTTGTAATACGCAGGATGAGGTAATAAATAATAAACAATGAAAAACTATAAAATAATATAAATACTTTCAAACATTTTCAATCCTTATAAATAAAAGTAAGATATACAGAGGGATAAATGTTAACAAAAATCATACACCAATAAATTAAATATTACATAGGTAACTTAAATATACGATTCATAATTCTGTAAATACCTGTTTGTATACAAAATTTGTAGTTGTATTGTAATATTACCATTATTATCAGAAAGATTGATAGTCTAAGTCCTTATCTACTTTCTAATATTCAAAATATATTAACTTTTAAAATTGAGCAAATAGTTAACTATTGGAATACCTACACATTGCAATTTGCTCTATCACATTCAATAACTAAATTATAACTAGTTAAACAACATAATTGATCAGGTTACTTTTAATGAAATCTTGATTTGATTAGCTCTTGAATCATACATCTATTGCTGTATAACTTGGCTTTGGTTGCTAGTTACTTGAGGGCTAACTTTAGCTTTCATCACTGTTGCACACCAAATTAAATAGCCATAAAAAAACAATGTGAGAAATCAAAAAGTAGTCCAATACATGGTAGCATAAATAAACAGCTTACACACGGAATTATGTGTTTTCTTCAATTAAGTAACACAGTTCACTAATTTTAATATGAAGCAACATGGGTGAGTCAATCATACCGCACCTTAATAACAAGACTATGGTACCACGAAACAAATGTGAAAGGAACCACAGTGGCATGGTAGAGTTGTTTGTCACATAATGAATTTCCTTCCAACTTATTGTTTTAGATTTCTCTAATAAACCTAAACCAACAAGAAATATGTAGTTGCCCGACTTATATCACAGGAAGGCGGGAACCATTCCAAGAATACACGGCAGTCGGCAAACTCACTCGATCAATCAAATCCCATTGCCCATTCCCGTAATATTGGAACACACATATGTTTATCCAAACATTTGAAATCTGATTACTCACATGGAATAAGTGACTTTGACGAAGAATTTGTTTAAGAGAAAGCTTTGAGAAAACGAGGTAAACGAGTTAACGTGCGAGTCCTAGGTTAAATAGGTCCTTAAGTTAGTAGAATGTCTTGAGAAAACTTAAAAGTAAAATAAAACGACAAACGAAATAAGTAAACAAAGTCTCGGGGTTTAAAGTGTAAAACTTAAGTAGTTAAAGTGACGGTTTGAAAAGTAAGTTAACCCGAAAAAGAGTCTTGGTATTCTATTAATTGGTTTTACTTAACCTTTGATAAGTAAATATGAGGGGATTGGTTTAATACAATAGTGCATGACCCCTTGTTAGATAAATACCAAAACAGGATTTTAATGAGTGTTTGGTTTAGTCGGTTCGGGTCTTGATAAGTTGTCAAGTCCGAACCCGACATTCCAAAGTGATAAATATTATGAGGTAACTTATTTAAATCAGAAACTTAACCAAGTTAGAAGTTCTATTAGGAAGAACACCAAACATCATAGTTAAGTGGGTGTTCGGTTTTATCGGCCCAAGCTTGTTATAAGATCAAGTTGGATCCGGCATACCAAGTATTTTTAGAAAACATTTGTAAATTAGGTTATAATAAAATCTTAAAGAAAAATATGAGATTCGGTGGCCCGACACAGAACTAGTGTGTTTTAAGTGAGTGTGCTCGGTTTAGTTCAGTTTCTTTGGTTAGGTTGTTTCAAGACTTGGTATATGAGCAAGTTTGGTTCCATCAAATTCATATCATAACAACAAGTAGTTGGATCCGGCATACCAAGTATTTTTAGAAAACATTTGTAAATTAGGTTATAATAAAATCTTAAAGAAAAATATGAGATTCGGTGGCTCGACACAGAACTAGTGTGTTTTAAGTGAGTGTGCTCAGTTTAGTTCAGTTTCTTTGGTTAGGTTGTTTCAAGACTTGGTATATGAGCAAGTTTGGTTCCATCAAATTCATATCATAACAACAAATACAAAAAAGTAAATAAAATAACTTAGAAACTTAAATCTTATATGAAACTTGTTTTCAATCATTTAAATAAAGAGTTTATATGGGAGTTCAGTTTTGGTTCGGTCCATGACTCGGTATGAGACCGAGGTTGGTTACCACATACTCAATACGATAGAACTAATATAAAACTTAGAAAACTCATATCTTAAACGAAATAGTAAGCTTAAAGAAATTATAATGCTGAAATGGATTAAAATAGTCCTTTTATGCAAACTTGCCTTAGAATGACATAAACACCTAATTCAACCATTGTTGAAGAAAGGGAAAACAAAGAAGCAAAGTACTATAACATAAACAAACTGAAATCATAATTTTTAATTACCAAAAAATGGATTAAATCAAGGTTTAGCTTTTGTTTGACCTCCAAAAATCAAACAGTCAATGACTTGGAAAAGAATCTTGTAAACCCAATGTGAGAGAGATTTTGAAGTGTGAGTAGCCAAGAATGGATAAAATAAGCTTGTATTTATAGAGAATTCTTGAAGAGATTGGTCTTAGCCCCCCACCAATGGTTTTATATGCAATTTGGTTTATTGGTGGGTTTTAAACAAGTTAAAATATCAAACAACGAATATGATCTGCTGCAGGTGGCTGGCTACGCTGCGCGACCAGCCTGCCACTCTCTGGCGGTACGGTGCGGCGTGCCTAGGAGGGGTGGTTTGGTCCAAATCTTTGGTTTTTTGCGAGTTTGGTCCCTGGATTTCGTTTTAAGTCGTTTTGAGCGTCCAAAGAGTATTTTAAAATACCGTAAAGGATGTTATTGCGATCCGACAAGATCGAGTGAACAAAATCGTAACATAAAATCCACTATTTTTTAATTAATAACTAAGGATCCGAAAGAAAAATATGGGTCGGGTTTACAATACAAGTACAAATATGAATTAAATCGAAAATAACAAATGTCACATGAACTAGTACGCATCATTGTGTTTGTATGGTGATATGTTTCTGTTCAACCGTACGCATTCCTTTGACTATTTCATTTAAATAAATAAAAATATATTCCTTTGATTCTTTTTAAAAAATACTAGTGTGTATAAACTTTAGATTATATAATTGATAATTTGATTATAAAGAACCATCCAAGATTTTATGATTGCTTATATGTATAAGGAGTTTCCAATGAAATATATTTATGTATTAAGAACATGTGTTATGGGAGTCATCCACCTCTATGTCATCATCTCGGAGATGTCAAACACCATTAGGTTGTGTGTTGTCGAATAGCCCAATTTTGTCACTGTCACGTTACCCACCTCCTGCCATGTCACTGCCACGTAAGCAGAGAAAAAATCTCATATTTTATGCGTTATGGAATAACCCTGTTTTGTTAGTTATCATGCCACGTGCCAAATGCCACATAATAATTGTTATTTATTTTTTTAATTTTTTTAAGAACTATTAATCTACTTGAACTAAAAGTGTAAGATAATTAAAATGAAAATGCCAATGTTTAAATTAAAAAAAAACATTAATTAAAGTTAAAAAAAGGGTGAATAATAAAAATACAAAACATAGTTCAAATAAAAAAAAAATACTATGAATCAAATTCACCAAGGCAAAACATCCCATTGTAAACTTCTTTCTCTTGTTTCGTTAAAGCCCAGTCCTCCGGTGATAGGTGTGATGTGCTAAAAGTAATCAAATAAATATTAACTAAATTATGCTAAGCTAGACACTAACTAATACTCTAGACTCTTTAAAACTCGACTAAACTACTGACCGACAAGTGATCCGATCGACTCTAGTAAAGCTAAGTAAGTCCGGATATCGAACCCACGGGACTCTTTAAATTACGTAAATTAACTAATTATACTCAACTGACCGACACGACTATTTATTTTATAATTATTAAGAGGGGTTTTAATTTAATTCATATTAAACTAATAAAATAACTAATTAAGAACTGACAAGTAATAAAGCACAAGACAATTTAGTTTGACTGATTCAGATGATGATGAAAAACCACATAGGCTGGAATCCACAAAGTTTCAGTTATCAAATAGTTGGAAAATACTTGTTATGAAACTAGGATCATAAAATAGACACTTAAAAGAAAATTCGAACAAGACCGCTGACCCTTCTCAAGAAGAAACCTGTGGGTTTTTAATAAGTTTTAAGACACACCAGTTTTATATATTAAACTCCCTTACGGTTATTTAAATAATTATGAACAAGTACCTTTATAATAAAATCCTACCTTACAGGGAAGAAATCAAAGGTAATTCAATAAACTCAATTGACTCGATAGACAATGTTATTGCAAATCAATCATAAACTAGTCAAAAACACACAGTAGATGACCTAAAAAAATCCTATTATATGACAGACAATCACCAAAGATAATGTGGAATAATAGAATTCATCAAACAAAACCAAGCACACATATGCATTAATTAAATAAAACCAAATAGTTTACTCATTCATAAAACCATAACGAAAAGCCTAATCCAAATAAAATCAAACATTAACAAAGGTTCATCAATAGCCTAGGCAGTCTATAACGTTTAGACTAGCATCGGAAAATCAAAAACAATAATCATAAAGGATAACATGGTGAAAATAATAGAAACTAAAGATTAAAAGTGATAAAACTCGTAGTCTTTAATCTTGATCGATTAGCACTTCACCGGATGATTTCTTGCCTTCAAAACCGCCAAATAACTCAATTTTAAGCTCCAATAAACTCCAAATTCAGCTAGTATTCCTAGGGTATTTTTCAGGTTAAGGTTAAGGATGTTTATATAGTGAAAATTGGCAAAAAACCTGACAATTTGTGGACCAGCCCTTGCATACCTAACCACACGGCGCGACATGCTCAAGGGAGGGCCGACCGGTTATCTTTCTGGTTCCTTCCAGTTTAATCTTGATTCGTTTCTGCTTCCCGTTTAGGCTTATTTTGACTCGTTTTTCGCCCTTTTCAACTACGTTCAACTTCCGGAACCTACAAAACACAAATATGTTAGTAGTATACAAATCTTAACTAAAACTGACAAAAACTAATAAAATAACACATTAAAAATACAAGAGAAATATATATAAATATCAATATATCAACGTGCGAGAAGTCTCTCCCGATAAAAGCCAAAGCGTTCTTTCTTTCATAGGCCTTTTTAGATCTTCTAGTAGCATTTGTCTATCGTCGTGCATTTTTTTCTTTATGATGTCGGTGTTTTTTTACTAAGACGATTCTTCAAGTTTAAGGTCCAAACAATCAAACTAGGCTGTAATTTCTAGATTAATATGATGTGGGAATGGTATGAAAGGTTGTTAGTTTTTCAAAATGTTTTACTTCACACAAAGTCGAGTTGTAAATTTATAAAAAGGATTTTTATCTTAATTAGACCACACAAAAATAGGCAAGTATACATATCTTATATGTAGTATAATATGGGTCCAGAACCAATTATCGCTCCACGGATACACTTGTTTGATTTTTACTACTAAATCGTCGTATATACGTTGACCGAAAGTAAACATCATAGCTGATTTGGGTTGACAAGTGAAATGTAAAGAAGTTTAGAGACATATATTATAAACAATATTTTTGGATTTTTATATTTCTATATTATAAACAAAATTTAGAGACATAAAAGTGTGTCATCTTGGTTGAAACTCTTCTTAACTTGGTATAATAATTAATTGGTAAACATGTGATATAAACTTACTTTGATAATTAAATGTGAGAATAACACCTTATTTCTAAGTCATGTTATCAAACTACTATATCAAAGCAATACATGTTTCTACATGGCCTTTAACTATGCCATCCACATGGGATGTCAACAAGTCAATTTCCATTATACATATTTCATCTAATTAACTAATTTTGTAATTACCAATCCTTCAATTTAATAAACTTTTATGTTAAATGATATAACACTTACTGCAATTATTAATATTTAATATTAATATACCTATATACTATTAAAGCAAAACATTTTTTTTCACATGTCATTTAACTTGGTTATCCACATAGGATGCCAAGTATACAATTAAAATAAATAAACTATTCACATAATAAACAATTTTATTTTAAACATTAACTCCTAAGTTGGAGAAGGTTTCAAAATAAATGGTTATAATCACCATTATTTAGTAATAAAGGCAATTAATTATCTTCATTATTATTTTTTAAAATTTTGAGACTTTGTAATTTTTTTTTTGGATTTTGGGAAATTATTTATGAACGTTTGGACTGGATGTATGGATGTTTGGATTGAAATGGTGGTATAAGTCACGAAGTTTGGATTTTATTATTGCTTTATTAAATGTTTTAGTAACAATTATAATTGTTTAACTAATTGCTACATAAATATTCCTTATGTTATGTACTTATATCTTTTATAATTTCAATAAAAATAGATTTATAACACACAACCTATGTTACAGCATCTACATGTTTACGTTTCATAGTTTACAACATATGAATTCAGTTGATGATAAAGTGTTAATTAATATGTCATTTTGTTTTATGGTGTAAGTTAGAAATATGTTTTAAATTGTCATTTTTCTTTGTTTGTTTTTGTATGTTGGATTCTTTTAAATAAAACAACAATGTGATTACTTATATTAATAATGTTAGAGTTCTGATGTTTACAATTCATTAAAATGTATAACACACACACCCACACACACACATATATATAGGTATTGGATCATTTCAGAAGTTTTTTTACAGCGAGAAGTGCGAGAAGTGAATGTGTAACTCCATTAATCCCTAATTTCACTCCCTTTCTTATTGTGTAGGTGCCTATGTACGTGTGTAGGTACGTATTTTTGTATATGTGTATGTATGTTTGTATGTGTGTAGGTAGGTTTGAATGTGTGTAGGTACACATGTATATGTGTGTAGGTAGGTTTGAATGTGTGTAGCTAAGACATAAATACAACCAACCTACATACTTGTAGGTAACATCATAAGAAAGAGAGTGAAATTAGGGATTAATGGAGTTACACATTTACTTCTCGCACTTCTCACTGTAATATCACTTCTCACAAGATCCATACCCTATATATATATATATATATATATATATATATATATATATATATATATATATATATTGTCACACCAGGACCAAAGGCGGCGGAACATGCCGAGGTGTAACGATTTCCCATAAGCACATGGCACTAATTAAAGCGACAATATTTAACAAACTCATTTCATTTCACAACATCTAAAATGTCACATAACAAATATTCATAACAAGATATCCCAAAATATAGCAAATTAAATATTGTTCATTTTACTAATATCCTAAAGGTCTTGATGACGTTTCTTCACAATCCCAAATCAACCAAGACACCTGTAACATTTCATAAAATAAGGTTTATCAACACAAAGGTTGGTGAGCAATTCATATGTTTGAGCATATAAATATATAGTAAGAAAGAGCCACAAAACTCGTATACGAAACAATAAATAAAAACAATAATTTGGATAAAATCGCTAATAGAATTACGTTAGCGACACCTAACTATAAGGGGATGCCAAATAGTCTAGGATTTTATAGTTATCGTTAATTGCATTATGTTAACGAGACCTTGCTATAAGGGGATGCCAAATAGACTAGGACTTTATAGTTCCACCAAACAAAAGCGATAAACACATAGGCATATAATCATAGAACACAAAATCGAGAAATTATTTAAGTAAAGTATACAATAACGTTTGTGGTTTAAGATTCAAGTATAAAGCATTTAGTGTATGAAATGTCGCCCCCAAAACAAAAGATAGAAAACGAGGTATGAAAATACTCACGTTCAAGTAATAAACTTGAAAAATGATAATTTGCAGATTTGCCGGAATGACGGGTTTGACGAACAATGCCTAAATGGAAGGAAGTTTCGGATTTAGAAAGGTTGTCTTGAAAGTCTTTAAATAAAATAAATGTTGAGAAATGTAAACAATTGAAGTTCAAGGTTTAAAAATGTAACTATTTAAGAACTTATAATAACAAACCTTTAAAAATGTAAATTTGCTTGAAACAGGGTTAAAGTATTTAACCTTATTGTTTACTCAACCTATGTTAAGTAATAAGGTGGGTAAAATGCAAGAATGCAAGTCCCTTTGGAATAAAGATACTAAAACGGGTTATAACGAGTGTTCGGGTTGTTGGTTCGGGTCTTGACAATTGGTCAAACCCAAAGTCAACTTTCCAAAATATTAAATTTTATGAGATAACTCATAATAATCCAATAATACTTAACCAAGTATGTAGATCTATTGTTTTAGAACTAACAACGTAAGTTAAGCGAGTGTTCGGTTTTGTCGGTCCAAACTTTGTTATGAGATCAAGTTGGATCCAACATTTCCAAGTACTTAAGAAAATAATTAAAATCAGTTTGTAAACTATTTTTAAAGAAATATACAAGTCTTGATAGCTAAAAACACACTTGTGTGTCTTATGCAAGTAAAAATTGGTTTAGTTCGGTTTGGTTTGGTTTCCGTATCACAATAAGTTCATAGATGGTTTCCACATGCCCAAATATCCAAGAACTTGTATAATAATGTACAAATGAAAATACCTAAGTTTTACAACCAAAAAGTTAATAATAAATTCTTTAAACAAAAGTTCGGTTTTCGGTTCGGATCTAGTTTCGGGTTAAGACCGAGGTTAGAATCCACAAACCCATAACCATAGAACTTATAAAAATGATTTTATAAACTGAGATCTAACATTAAATAGGTTTAAACAAGTATTTAACAAACACTAGTAAACAAAGTTCAGTTTATGGTTTAGAGCTATTTACGATTAAACCGAAGCATAGACTCTTAAAACCCATAACCATGGAACTTGTAAATAAACTTAAATGAGCTGAAGTTAAGCATGGTTAGTATATATAAACAAGTTATATAAGTATATATATATATATATATATATATATATATATATATATATATATATATATATATATATATATATCAAGAACACGAAGTTCTCCATGAAGCCTTGCCTTACTAGGTCTGAAACCTCACCGACCGGAATCAGAGAAACAACTACCAAAGCTAACAGTGGGTGTATATTATATATATGTTGTACCACCATATTCAAGTATTATTAAGACTATATAAGTTAATTAGAATGAAATAT
The DNA here is from genome assembly GCF_021521415.1 of Bidens hawaiensis. Taxonomy (NCBI): domain Eukaryota; kingdom Viridiplantae; phylum Streptophyta; class Magnoliopsida; order Asterales; family Asteraceae; genus Bidens; species Bidens hawaiensis. The sequence goes on along the minus strand of NW_027506176.1, from coordinate 46,809 downwards.
TAAGTTTAACTTTTGGAAGTCAAACCTTCAAGAACACATAAATAAACAACCTTGAATCTATGGAGTTTGAGAGAGAATTTGGAGTTGTAGCAGGGGAAAATGAAGGGAAATGGTGGTGTATATATAGGGTAAGGTTGGTGGTCAAATATGGGTGTGAGACACAAGAGTTTTCAAGCAAAATGGATCAAACAAAATACAAAACAACAAAAAAATTCGGACTACTGCAGCAACCGAGGTCGCGCCACACGACGGGTTAGGGTGTCACCCATTGCGTATCACGATCGGGTGATGACCGGCTTTTCTAAAAATTTCAAAATGACAGAAATGGCCCCTGTAGTTCGTTTTAAGTTATTTTTACGCGATTTAAGGACCGAAAATGATGTTTTCAAGACCCAACAAGTGTAAAACAATATTGTAACATAAAATCCATCATTTTGATTATATCCAAGGTTTCGGTTTACAAAACGGGTCGGTTTACAGGATAAACAATTACATGACGAATACAAATCGAGACCCGAATTTGACGAATGTCACGTATATGAAGTTTTATATAATTTCACCCGTGTGTAACACGGGATCTAATCTAGTTCCATAATAATTCAAGAAAGAGATATTCATAACTTCATGAATCATGATCTCCACTAAAACATCATTTTATGTAAGCAATTGGTTTATATTACGTATTCATAAGATAACTCACTTTAAAGATGAGACAATCCCTTAAAAGACTAATTGAATTGTCCTTGATATTCTAGTAAAAACAATTGTCGTACCATATTTAAAATATCAATTGAGATTACTTAAGTTGTAAAGGATCAACCTTAATTTAACAAGTATTGATCCACACAACTCTTGAAAAATTATAGAACTTTCTAATAATCATCCAAGAGTTGTTTAAAATAGATTATGTTACACACTCACTTGACAAGTAATCAATCCATTTTAGTGGATTAATATTGACAATCCGTTTACACATCATTTTCAACATTCCCATTTCAAATATGATTAACTATTTTGAGGCCCGTGTATTACATGGGTAATTGATGAAAATTTTAAACTTTTAACCATTAAGTGAATCATAGTCAACAAAATGATTATATATTGTTAAAACAATTACAATTTATATGAAAATTACAGAAATTACATAACTAAGATTACACAAATATGTTACAGATAAGTAAAACCTTCCTTGTACACTACATTTGCGATTATATTGGTTGGTATACATTGTTTATCAAAAATCAAAATATTTAGTCCATGTGTTCTTGTACTCTTTATAAGGTAACATATATGTCTGTTTATAACTCTTGTTATAGCTATGTATAGTTGTCTATGTGCCAAATAAGGTTATTCAAGTACATACTGCGACCGTAGATAAATTATAATGTATATTCTTTGAAACTAACAAAAGAATATTCATACACTAAACATAGCATACTTTTTGAACAATTAATATATATGATGTCATTTGAGATCAGTTGCTCATGTTTATTAAAAAAAAACCACGATTATCCCAACAAACAAATTACATGAACTTTGATGATATAATCATCCTTATAATCTTTAGAATATGAAATTGATTGATCATGATTAATTATTTGTTGTTATTAATATTCTACATATGATAAATTTTAATTAATTTTATATTTTAAAATTAATAATTGTATAATCAAGAAACATATAAAACCCAAAATTTAAATATAAGAAAATGATTTGTTTCATTTCATATGAATGAAAAATAACAAAGACATACTAACCTTAAAGCCATGTTCAAATAACAGTAATTTTTTTTAAAAAAATTGTGTGTATTTTTATTATATCAAATATAAACTATAATAGACACTTTAATTATGTACTACCCAACATGTAACACTAACATAACCTCAAATAATTGTATATGTATAAAAATAAAATTACTAAGTTAATATAATATTGAAATGGTTTAAATAACTGATGAAAACGATATTCTAGGTTTTCATATCCTAAACGATTTTTAGAAAGCGAGAATAGTGGAAAGGGATTGAAACCGATTTTTTTTGTTTAAAAATTTTAATGTTTTTAATTAAGTAATTTGTCTTATAAGGCATATTAAATTAGATATATTTGAATCTATAAAAAAAGTATAAATCAAGTCATAAAATATATGTTTCTGGAACATTTTTGTCTGAGTTATGAAAGAAAATATTGAAAACTAAATATTGATCTTCTTGTTGCTAACATTTTATACTACACAAAAAGTCATATAAATAAATGATAGATAGTTCATATAGTAAATCGTTATTCATATGGATTATAATTATAATATTCAACTTCAATGATTTAATGCTAAACACCAAGATATATATAAAATGTATTCTTTGTATTTGCAATATTTATATAAAATGGTTGGAGAAAATTAAGAAAATACACATTTTCCTGAGTTCAAATACATATGAGAAAATTTTAAATCCAAATTTGAAACCAATCTTATATAAAAATTTATGCACTGCTTCTAAAATCTCAGTTTAAAACGAAATTATAGTGTACCTTATTTTAATTACTTATGGTTCTAAAATTTTATTCTAATAAGTCTGCAACTTCAATTTTGATATTTCCTTATTTTCTTATCTTTCACCATTAATGTTAATGAATGAATTGAATAAGATTTACATTTAATAAAAATATACTTCAATTCATATATTGAAATGACTTAAAATATAAAGATTAATATTGAAATATTGAAAAAAAAGATGAAGAGTGCTATGAGAGTGACAAGTGGAAAAAATAGGTAGTCATTTATTAGAATAGGTAGATTATTATCTAAACCCCAATTGGTCCATGCTTATATTAGGATTTATGTTTTATCAACCAAGCCTTTACAAGAATGGTAGTTCCCCAGTTTATCATCTTGCTAGGTACTTGGTATCTCTTTTAAAGTTCATCTTATCCAAGGCCTTACAGGAGTGGAAGTTCCCTGGCTTATCGTCAAGCTCGACACTTGGTGTGTTTCGTAGTAACTCGGGTTTTTGTTTACTTTATTAACATCTAATTACCCGACCTGTTTTATGTTCGGGAGATTTTATGAATATAAATTACCGCGTTTATCGAGTAATTATTATGTAATTTTTAATTGTTTAATATATATGATGTATAAATTTACTTTGAAAGATATTCAATATCAACCCCAAACTAAACTTTAACTTGTTAATGTATCTATTACCAAACTGCAGGGACTAAATAGCAAATATGTAAAAATTTTATTATATTCTTTTTCCTCCTAACCCGTAACCAGTAACCCATAAACCCGTTAATAATCAAACCCGCAACCCATTTAGTTTTCTTGTAGCTTAATCCTCATTCTAAATTGGATTTGATCTGCGAGTATTGTTCGTATTGCTTTGACGTCTATACCTACATAAATAATTAAGAAAAAAAAATCAATTAATAAACGAATTGATCTTATGTTCAAGCCGCCCTTAAACCGTTTGTGATATGCCATCTAGGGTTCATATTTTTTACAATTTTAAACTTGCATGCACCATCACTTTGATCTCGAGATTAAAACCCTAAGCCCTAGTTGCTTTATATATCCCCGTAACCTGCTGTTCTTGTTCTTTGTTGTGCCGTCAACTGCCGTTCATCTTTCACCATCAAACTATCAGCTTTAAAGGTAATTAAAACATGGATTTAGTTTGTCTATTATGTAACGTCCGTAAATTCGTGGGATATGGAATCACTTGTAAGACCTCGATAATTACTGTCTACGTGTTTTGAAGGGTTAAATGAGATTTTATCAAATATGACGGAATGTGATTTAAAATGCAATGCATATGTTTTAATTGGCTTGAGGGACCCAGTTGTAATTACATGGAAGATTATTAGTGAAACTTTGGGAGCAAGGAGTCGGTATGAGAACTAGAGGGACCAAAGTTAGAACTTGGTGAAGTAAACACCAAGGAAAAGGAACCCTAGATCATTCATTTGTGAATGCTTGACAGCCAAGAAGAAGAGCATGAGAAAGATGGTGCATGAAAGAGGTGGTACGAGTCAGTGATTTCATCAATTTATCGGTTTTAATTGGTGGTATGGAGGATTGGGGATGATTGGATGAGGTAGGGTTCGATCAAAACAAGATTCCGGCGAAGGAGGTAAGAAATCTGGCAACTGTTTGCGGCACTGGAGATGGTTCTAGCAGCGTACGGTGACGGAGATGGTTCAGGGTAGTAGTGCTCGGCGACGCGCTCGCGTGGATATATTATTTGATTGATTTCGAGTTCATATGACCAAGTTATGAGCAAAACAAGAAAGGGTTCGCATTCCGGCTGACGGTTCCGTTTTCGGTCGATAGTGGTGGCAGTTTCAGGAGACGGTAACTGGTGTATCTGGTGGGGCTCGGTGAGATGAAAATGTGGACATATTATTTTCCCAAAAAGGAGTTCGTTTGATATGGTTTCGAGATATTCGATTGTTAGCATTCAAAACCGAACGAACTAGTGGACTGTTTTGGGTTCTAGAAGCTGTGGATGTGGAGGTAAACCGTGATAGTAGTTTCATAAGGTCTGGAATGTTGAGACAGACGAGTTCTTGGATATGTGATTCGCTCAAATTGGAGTTCGTATGGTCAAGTTATGACCATTTTAGTTTTCGTTCGCGTCGGTATTTTGGGATGTTGCGCGTATGGGCTTAGAAGGAGTTATACTCGAAGGTATGACTTCGTACATCTTTTGCGTATTTTTTTGTGTGAATCATGGGATATGAGGCAATTTGTCGATAATGATGTTTGAGGACATTTTTCGGTAACATTTTTATAGGTTATTTATACGCTAGCGGATGCGTCGGTTGTGCAAATTGGGAACCTTTTTAAGGTTTAAATAAGGGATTTTGCTTCTTTACATCTTAGGTATGTCATTAGCTTAATATTCGAATTCCATGGCTGTTGGATTTGATTTTGTCGATCATTTGTCGATAGTTTGAAAACAGAGGTGTTAGTGCACAAAAATTTGACACTGAGGATAAGTTATCCTGGCATATGTTCTTGGATCAGTTATCCTTAGTCAGATCCCATCAGGATCAAGGATCCTCAGTACTTATTATTTACTAACGATTGTTTCCTGTGTATAACATTAAATTTGACAGATGTAACGGCTAAGAGACCTGGTCTACCCCCTATTTCGCAGCCTGAGTGATGGATCACGTGGTCAAAGTGGCTGTTACATTTATATTGAAGACAAAGGAGGATTTTTAAGAAACTTAATTAATACCTTTATTATTCATAAAGTCATTGAGTTATTATCTTTTATTTATATATTGAGGCCATGATCAGCTAGGAAACACACTCTGCTCTCTACGAAATCAGCAACACACACACCCACTTAGAATTATTGTAAAGACTTATCATAATCTCCAACCTTGTATCCTCATTTTTCATATTAATAAATTGGTGATAGACAAGTTGTCATCACCCGAGGTTTTTTTCCTTTGATCTAATTAAGATCAAGTGGTTTTTCCTTGCAAAAAATCACGGTATTCATTCTTATTTTTGTTCATATAATCCTCATTATTATCATAGCACTAAACCTCACATAACAGATTTGGATACATTATTTTTAGCAGATTTTTGTCCAAAATAATTTGGCGCCCACCGTGGGGCATTTGGTGCTATAATCCAGAAAATACCCTATCAATATTCAACCTTTCATACCCATATCACCATCAATGGCCTCTCAACAATCTTCTGCTTCGTCAACCATGTCTTCCTCAGTTTCACTCCCACCGAGATCCTCACTACCAATGCCTTCTCCAATTGCGGGAGCACCAAGGGCTACTACTGCTAGAAATAAGACGCAACTTCAAGTGTTCCAGGGCTCAAAAACCACTGCTACCACTTCGGTGGTTAACTCTAACAATGATGTTTCTGCTATGTTTTCACAGGTTAAGGCATACATGGAGCAGCAAAACAAAACCAACCAGAGGATCCTACGTGAAATTGAAGATCTCAAGAAAAGAAAAAGGCCAGCGGAGGATCAGACTCCCTTGATGCTTAGGGTGTTGGATTTCTCTACTCCAAGATCTGTGGCTTAACAAGCTCAAGGATCCTCCAACCTTCAGCAAGGATCAATCATCCTTCAACCAGGGTCCGTGGGTCAGCATACTCAAGGATCCTCGATCTTCCAGCAAGGATCATCCATCCTTCAACCAGGGTCCGTGGGTCAGCATACTCAAGGATCCTCGATCTTCCAGCAAGGATCATCCATCCTTCAACCAGGGTTTGTGGGTCATCATACTCAAGGATCCTCGATCTTCCAGCAAGGATTATTCATCCTTCAACAAGGGTCCATGGGTCAGCAAGCTCAGGGATCCTTGTTCCTCCAGCCATGATCATCTATCCTCCAACAAGAGTCCATGGATCGGCAAGCTCAAGGATCCTCGTTTCTTCAACAAGGATCGTCTATCCTTCAACCACGATCCTCTGGATTGTATCATCAAGAATCCTTCAAGTCCCAACCTCAAGGATCCTTCTTATAGAATCAAGGATCCTCCGGAATTCAACATCAAAGGTCTTCGGAGGTCCATGAAGGAGACATTATCCCCATGTAGACCATTGCCTCTGGAGGACCAACTCCTGTAGCTGATGCTTCTTACCTCAGCTATTCTTCTGGAATGCTGACATTTACGCAACAAAGAGGTAACATATATAATCCTATATCCTTAGATGCTAATTGCGGTTCCGTGCAGGATGCAGGTATCAACCAAGCTATGGCTAAGGAACTGCGGAAACTTAAGGATATGATATCCAACGTTCCAGGGGTGGTCCGACCGATTCCTGAAATACCAGAAGGAAGCCACAAGTTGTCCAGATTTGCTCCACCTATTTGTGATGCTGAAGTCCCAAAACGATTTCAGACCCCCAAAATGAAGGTGTATGATGGGACAACTAATCCCGAAGAGCATGTGGCTCAATACAGGGAGAGGATGGAAATCAATCTAATTTCTGAAATACTCAAGTAGGCTTGTCTATGCAAGGGTTTCAGATCCACACTAACAGGATCTGCATTAAAATGGCTGCTAAGTCTTCCTCCCTTTTCTGTTACTTCTTTTTCACATTTAGTTAACTTGTTCAACAACCAATTTTCTTGTAGTAGGAAATTTGAAAAGTTAACTAGTGATTTATATAGAGTTGTCCAACGATATGATGAATCCCTTAGGGATTTTGTTACGAGGTTTGGCAGGGAGGCCCTAGAAATCCCTAATCTTGATATGGCTATAACTTTAGATGAAGTAAGGAACAGAGAACTAAGATTCATATTCCTGGAGGATGACAAGAGGATCCAAGAATGGTTAGGGGCCAAAACAAAGCAAGAATCTCCTGAAAAGAAACAAGGATTCTCATTCAGGAACAACAACTCGAAGCCTTGCTCCAAATTCAACAATCAAAATATCCGAGCAGTCGAAGAAGGAGATGATGATGATGAAGATTACACAAGAATTTCCGAATATTGCTTCTCTGTGGATACTCATGGTTTAATTTGTGCCATGAAGGATCTTGGAGAGAAAGCAACATGGCCTCGAGAAATGAGAAAACGACATCCTTCAAAGACAAGTCCAAATGGTGTGCATTCCATGATGATTTCGGCCATCAGACTGATGATTGTATTTGTTTAAGGAGGGAAATTGGATACCTCCTAAGCAAAGGATATTTCAAGGAGCTCTTGGGAAGAAAGAAATCCAGGATCCAGGATCCTTACGAGGTTCCTTAAAAAGCAATTCCACCCCCACCAGATGCTCAAGTGATCAACTTCATTTCCGGAGGCTCAGACATATGTGGAACCTCATTCTCCGCAGCTAAGAGGCTGGCTAAGAAGACCAAGTTGGATAACGGGGAACGAACGGTTATCTCCACCACCTTGACAACAGACAAAAGGATCTTCTTTGATGAATAAGCTAAATCAAGCATCCGGGATCCCCATCATGACGGTTTGATTGTTACTTTGTTTATTGCTAACCATTATTACGCCGGATCCTAGTCGATGGTGGAAGCTCGGTCAATATCATCCAACACGATGTGCTTAAGAAGATAAATATACCATACTCGACGATCATCCCAAGGACATCGGTGCTAGTCGGTTTCAGTGGCGAAACCAAGAAAACATTGGGGGACATCAAAATCCCAATATACATTGAAGGGTTAAATTCTTACAAAAAATTTTGTGTTATAGATAAACTTTCTTGTCGCAATGTTATTTTTGGCGGGCCTTGGCTACATGGGATGAAGGCAGTGGCCTCTACTTACCATCAATGCATTAAACTACCAACTCCTTGGGGAGTAGTAAGGATAGATGGTGATCAAGTCGAAGCCAAGAACTATTATTCTTCATCCATGAAGCCGATAGCTAAACTGACGATAGCATAACAATTACAACAAAATCCTAGGAATGTACTAGAAGCTCGAGAGCAGGACCTAAAATAAGTATCCTTGGATCCCGAGGATCCAGACATGAAAATTTTCCTAGGATCTAGTATCCCCAGTGAGATCGAGGAGGATATAATATCCTTCCTAAAGCGAAGAAATTCCACGTTTTCCTTCAAACATTCAGACATGACAGGTATTTCAAAGGAGGTAATTACTCACAAGTTAGGCCTTGATTTATCTGTTAAACCCGTCCATCATAAGCGAAGAAAATTTGCTCCTGAGAGGAACGCGATCATACAAGAAGAAGTTGAAAAACTTCTTAAGGCCGGTATGATCAGAGAGGTTAAGTATCCTCGATGGTTAGCTAATGTGGTTGTTGTTTCTAAAAAGAATGGAAAGTGGAGGGTGTGTGTCGATTTTACTGATTTAAACAAGGCATGCCCCAAGGATCCTTTCCCGTTACCACATATAGACTCCATGATGGATGAAACGGTAGGACATGAGATGCTTACCTTTATGGATGCTTCCTTTGGATTTCAACAAATTCAGATGGAACCATCTGATCAAGAGGATACAACATTCATGACTCCTACCGGCATATACTATTATATTGCTATGCCATTTGAACTAAGAAATGCAGGGGAAACATATCAAATATTATTTAACATGATGTTCAAGGATCAGTTAGGCAAGACTATAGAGGTCTACATAGATGACATGGTGGTGAAGTAAAAGAGAGCTGAGGATCACCTCAGAGATTTTGAAGAAGCATTCAATATCCTCGACCAGTATAATATGAAACAGAACACGTCAAAATGCCATTTTGGTGTTAAGGCTGGAAAGTTTCTATGATACATGGTGACTAAAAGAGGGATAGAAGAAAGCCCTGAGCAGATAGAAGCCATCATTAATCTAAAATCCCCTGTGAATGCTAAGGATGTCCAGAGGCTGGCGGGAAGAATAGCTGCTCTCAACAGATTTATTTCCCGATCCTCGGAGAAATCCAAAGACTTCTATGACATCCTCAGGAAGAATAAGAAGTTCGAATGGATAGAGAAACATGAAGTCGCCCTAAAAGCCTTAAAGGATTACTTATCCTCAGCACCAGCTTTGATGAAGCCTGTGGATGGAGAATCCTTATATCTATACCTAGCTGTTTCAGGAAATGCAAAAAGTTTCGTCCTCGTTAAGGATCATGAAGGTTAACAACATCTTATTATGTAAGTAAAAGTCTTTTAGATGCGAAAGCCATGTATTCTCATTTAGAAAAGTTAATTCTTGCACTTATTATGGCTTCTACGAAATTGAGACATTACTTTGAAACACATACTATTATTTTAAGAACTAATTATCTTGTTAAGAATGTGCTTAGAAAACCAGAATTGTCAAGAAGGATGGCTAAGTGGGCCGTGAAGCTGAGTGCATATGATATTCAATATGAGCCCAGAACAGCCATTAAATCGCAAGCACTAGTAGACTTTGTGGCTGATTTCAGCTGTGACATACAAAAGGAAGCTGATTTAGAGGTCCAGCAACTAGAAGAAACCAAGGATCCTTGGATCCTCTTCATAGATGGAGCATCCAAAGTAAGAGGGACAAGATTAGGTATCCTACTGAAATCGCCACAGGGGGACATATTACCTTAGTCTATAGCCTGTGAGTTCCAAGCGACAAATAATAAGGCAGAATATGAAGCTCTGATCGCAGGTTTGCAATTAGCTAAACGCTTAAGGATCATGTATCTTCAAGTATATATAGATTCATTATTGATAGCTAACCACTTTAATGGCTCGTATGTTGTTAAAGGTGAAAAACTTATCAAATATCTAGATGTTGTAAAGGAATTAGTAAAATCCTTCGAATTGTTTACTATTGATCAGGTACCAAGGGAAGAGAATGCTGGGGCAGATGCTTTGGCGAATTTAGCCTCATCCTTGAAGATTCCAGAAGACACGAAGATCCCAATCATCCATATACTCTCGCCAGCAATAGGAGAACAAGAATTTGGGGAAATAACGAATGACAAAGAGATCGTACTTTGGGATCCATCATCCTCAAACAAACAAGGATCCTGGATCCTCCCAATCAAAAAATACATTCAAACTGGAGAGACTCCAGCCACGGAGAATCCTAAATCCTTCAAACTAAAGGTATCACAATACATTTTATTATATGATATTCTGTATAGAAAATCTCTTGCAGGTCCATACTTGAGGTGTATCGAGGATCCTGAAATTCAAGAGGTGCTCAAATAATTTTATGAAGGAGATTGTGGTAATCATACTAGAGGTAGAGCTCTGTTTTCTAGGATTCTAAGAATAGGATACTTTTGGCCAACTATGAAGAGAGACGCCATGGAATACTCAAAGAAGTGTGATGCTTGCCAAAGGCATGGGAACATCTTACATCAACCAGCAGAACCTATGTATCCTATATCCTCATAATAGCCTTTTATGAAATGGGGAATGGATATTGTGGGCAAGATGCCAAAGGAGCCAGGCGGAAAGGTCTTTATGCTTGCTATGACAGACTACTTCTCTAAATGGATTGAAGCAGAAGCATTCGTACAAGTCTGAGAAAGGGAAATTATATCCCTCATAAAAAGAAATATTATAACTAGATTTGGTATCCCATCTGAAATTGTTTGTGATAATGGATCCCAGTTTATTGGGAAAATAACTACTAACTTTTGTGACAGTTGGGGCATCAAGATGATTACTTCCACACTGGTTCATCCTCAAGCTAACGGCCAAGTGGAATTAAGCAACAAGATTATAATCAACAACTTGAAGAAGAAGCTAGGATCCAAGAAAGGCAAGTGGGCTGAGGAACTTCCTTATGTTCTTTGGGATTATAGAAAAACACCCAAGAATGCAACAGGTCAAACACCCTTCTCATTGGTGTTTGGATCAGAAGCTGTAATTCCTACAGAGATGGTGGTTCCCACTGCCAGAACAAGCATCTGTGATCCTCAAGCCAACAATGAAATCCTTCTCCAAGATCTAGATACTGTTGATGAGCTCAGAGACCTAGCTAAGATCAGAATGGCAACATATCAACAAAGGGTAGCTGGGGCATACAACAAGAATATCAGGAATCGAAGATTTCAAGAAGGAGATCTGGTATTGAGGAAAACCTTCCAAAATACAACCAATCCGGCAGATGGAAAGTTAGCACCTAAGTGGGAAGGTCCTTACCTAATCGAGTCAGAAGCCGGAAAGGGGGCATATCGCCTGCTGACTATGGAAGGCAATAGGTTACCAAGAGCATGGAATGCTATCCATCTCAAGAAGTACTTTTTCTGATTAGGATCAAGTAATCTCTAAGGATCTAGTATCCTTAAAGGATCAAGGATTCTAAAATTGGTAATATCTATCTGATCACTTGTTCATTTCATATTCTTTTTATTATCTTAAGGACAATGTATTCTTAACGTTTATTCTTTCCAAGTTTTAAGTAACAATGCAAATTTCAATAAGAGATTCAGTGACTAAGAGGTTGGCCACCTCTCCTAAACGTTTGAGGTACTTTATTATTTCCCTTGGCCTTGCCCACGATTAAGGTATGACCCCCGATGGTCATATCTTCCAAGGTTTAAAGGTTTTCACCTTTCTTATGAATTAGAGTTTCTACACTCTCGCCTGTAGCGCACGCTATCCAACGTATAGTCTGGGGCAACGGGACCAGTACACGCTTAGTGGCTGACAATTTCGTTGTCTTCGGATATATGGAAGATCCTACGATTTATGGTAGACGTACCATACCACCGGTTTATAAATTTTTCATGTTATCTCACGTTTGGGCTAAATCCCGGTTTGGGCGAATCCCAGTTAACATCCGTATATTTGGAAAGTCCCCAGTTTGGGCTTGTCCCCAGTTCACGGTTATTTCCCCAGTTACACGGGCTTGTCCCCAGTTTCTTTTATGGGCTTGTCCCCAGCTTATTGGGTTTAATCCCAGTTAAATCATAAGTTGTTTGCATCATGTATCCTAAGTTGGATTACAAAGATCACAGAAGGATCAATATCTATGGATTCAAAATCCTTAATTATTTTTACATGGATTACAGAAGATTCAATGCTTATGGTAACTTAGATCTAATTAGATCTTATGGTATGACTTCTACTTATCAATTTACATTTACTTGTCTAAAATCTTTATAAACTCTTTATGTAAGGATTCAAGATCCTTAGTTTATTTTTTACAAGGATGTCCTACCCTTAAAGCTTTTTCCCGAAGTTATTTCTTAGAATAATTTATGGATTTAAACTATAACAAATATGATTTTAGAATTATAAACAACACATAAATAGTTAAAAGCTTAAATTATTATTATTAAGTCACCTGGACTTGCAAGATCCTTAACCCAGATTTCACCATTCAAAAGATGGACCATTCACCCGGGTTAAGCAGGAGTTACTAACAGTTATCATGATAGCTCTTAGCAAAATCCAAAGCCTGTGAGATGCAGCAGAATAAGTTCAAAAGGATTTTGGATTTACAATAGCAAATAAGGAGGATAAAGGATCCTTATGGGCGTGGTTCATGGATAGCTGTGGACTTTGGAGTCTGTTTCTTAAGAATCAGACAATCAATGTCTTCAAGAGAAAATTGAGAAGTAGACTTTCCAGACTTCTGAGCACCTACAAAGCACAATTAAAAGAAAGCATGGCCGAAAAAGCAAAGTTATCAACTGAAAAGCACGTTAGAATAAGGATAAGCTGAAACTCGAATTCAAAGGCAAAATGACAGCTGTGATCTTATCCCAACCGCCATTTTGGGGGAAATTGTTAGTGCACAAAAATTTGACACTGAGGATAAGTTATCCTGACATATGTTCTTGGATCAGTTATCCTTAGTCAGATCCCGTCAGGATCAAGGATCCTCGGTACTTATTATTTACTAACGATTGTTTCCTGTGTATAACATTAAATTTGGTAGATGTAACGGCTAAGAGACCTGGTCTACCCCCTATTTCGCAGCCTGAGTGATGGATCACGTGGTCAAAGTGGCTGTTACGTTTATATTGAAGACAATGGCGGATTTTTAGGAAACTTAATTAATACCTTTGTTATTCATAAAGTCATTGATTTATTATATTTTATGTATATATTGAGGCTATGATCAGCTAGGAAACACACTCTGCTCTCTACGAAATCAGCAATACACACACACTTAGAATTATTTTAAACACTGATCATAATATCCAACCTTGTATCCTCACTTTTCATATTAATAAATTGGTGATAGACAAGTTGTCATCACCCGCGGTTTTTTTTCCTTTGATCTAATCAAGATCAAGGGGTTTATCCTCGTAAAAAATCACGGTGTTCATTCATTTAGTTCACATAATCATCATTATTATCATAGCACTAAACCTCACATAACAGATTTGGATACATTATACTTAGCAGATTTTTGTCCAAAACAAGAGGTTTATCAGGTGATAGATCGTTAATTGTTGCACTTTGCGTATTGTATGAGGGAATTGCCAACCGGATCAGTTCATGTAGGTTTATATTAATATAATGGCTGGAATCAAATTTATTATTAAATTGGGGCTGATTTGGTTGGTGATCCCTACATCGGGCCGTTAGAGCGCGAATTCGCGTTTAATCGTTAATTAATGTGTCAATTAAGGAATTGCCAACCCAATCTGCTTGTGTAGTAATAGATTGATGTGTTGGTTGTAAGAACAACAAATCTTAACAAAACGGGACTGGTTCGGTTGGTGGCTAATTAAACGGTTCGTTGGCGCACGAATTCAGTACAGTTAACTTAAAGCGGGTATAGTTTGTGACACGTTGGCCCCGGTTTTAATTGAGGGGAAGTTTTCGGTAATTCGGGGGCTGATGTGAATGAGTTTAAGTATGGACGAGGCTTCGGGTCAACTCAATCATGTAGGAACGTCTCGTAGGGTGGGTGAGTTAGCACGGTCTAGTTAATGATTTGGTGTGCTATAACTTGACAAGCCTTTGCTTGTGAGTGTTCATCTAGCGGTTCCCCAGCTTGTTGATTTTTTTTGTGATCCGTATCAGGTGAGTTTCATGATGCCCCTTTTTAAAGGTTTTACATTTTGGGCTAGCATACACGCTTTATGACGATTTTACCCTTTGAACCGTTTGGATGATATTTCATAGGTTATATTATATTTGCTATATATGCTTGGAAATTTACATGATTTGTTTTTGATTTATTTGGATGTGTGTGTGTGTGTGTGGCTCACCACGTGAATGGTTTTGTTAAGCCGTGACCAGGTCGAATTGATGTTTTAAAATTCCTTAATTTTCCTGTTGGGTGTTAACGTGGATGTGTCCCGGGATAGTTTGACTTTCCTTGGGGGCGAAAGGATGTTTACAAATCCCCTAATAGTTTATCTGTCGTTGGGGTGAATGTTTACTCGGGTCCTTGACTTTGTGTTTTGGATTTGAGAGGATGTGACTCGTGTTACGTGCTTAACAGAGGAAAAATATTTATTTATTTTTATGGAAGCCATATGTTAAATATCTTAGTCGGTCTTTAATAGATTTTACTCATAAAAACATGAACCCACTTAGCTAAAGCTGACTTTGCGTGTATGTTAGATTGATTTCAGGTTGAGTGTGGATGGGATTACTGCTTGGATGTGCTCAAGACTACCCGAGGTCCCGAGTCAGTTCTAGTCGATGCTCCTTATCAATTTTAATAATTAAGACAATTATAATCTACATATTTGGTCTTAAGAATAACACTGGGATGTTTTGTTAATTTTCCGCTACAAGAATACTCTATCTTGAATTTTTTAAATTATATGAAACCGGTTTAACTTTTATATTTGAATTTGTTTGGAATGATTACCAACTTTATGACTCCCGGGTTTTGGGGTCTTACATATTATCAATTAAGATTAACACTAAATTAATTTAAGCAAAAGTAGAACAGA
This sequence comes from Bidens hawaiensis, assembly GCF_021521415.1. NCBI lineage: Eukaryota > Viridiplantae > Streptophyta > Magnoliopsida > Asterales > Asteraceae > Bidens > Bidens hawaiensis. The sequence goes on along the minus strand of NW_027506176.1, from coordinate 31,498 downwards.
TTAACCAATCATCATTTCTAGGGTTTCATATTGAATTTGGTTTTTAGCCGTTTGCATATAATGAATCATTCTCAAGATCTAACAAACTGAACAAGTGGCTTGTATGGTTGGAAGTTGTATTGTATTCGTGTACCAGTCAGGGGTGCAGGTTCAACCCTTCTGACCCAGTTTTGTTATTATTATTTTTTAAATGTAATCTAGATGAATTTTTAATTATTATAATAAATATAAATAATAAACGAATGTTATTTTTACGTAATCGGCACTTCTAAGTTAACGTTTTCTCGTCATTAAACATTTTAATTAAAACTATGTGTGTGTGTGAGTGTGTGTATGTAAGATATTTATTTTTAATAAATCGATAATAATCATAATTTTAGTTAAATATGTTAAATGCGTGTTTACCATTAAAAATTGGTGAAAGACTCAAGATAATAGTTAGTAACATTATTGTATATTCCAATTATTTATTTAAATATTTTTATATTTGTATTTTATTTATTCAGATAATTATAGGCATATTTTTATCAAATTTGGTTATTTAAATTATTACTTTATAAATTTAGTTATACGTGTAACAATATACTTTTAATAATAATAAATAAAAGAAATTTCGTTTCCTTAAGGGTGTGTTAATTTTAGTTAAATAAAATAAAATAAAATATTAAAGTGTGGGCTTGGTCAATAAAAGATGGAATAAGGGATGATGATGATGTAACATCCGGCTCATTGCACCACCAATATTGTCCGCTCTGCCCACGAAGAGCTCACAGATTTGTTTTTGGTTGCCTTGATGGAGACTTCCCAGGAGGTCACCCATCCTAGTACTACTTCCACCTAAGCACGCTTAACCGTGGAGTTTTCATGTGCTCCACAACCAACTAAGCCCAAAACGCGTTGGTGATTGAAGAGGCATGACATTTACTTATGAACCAAGGATCTTTTTTGTCCACGGCCGATGTGAGATTTGCAGAGTGGGAAGATGTTGTGATTGCCAAGGGTGTTACAAAAAACCCCCCTTTGGACTCACCATCCTCGATGAGGCGTGTCCCATCATCCTGAATGGCACAAGAGTGGCTCTGATACCACCTGTATCATCTGCCCCCTTGCACCACCAATATTGTCCGCTCTGCCCATGAAGAGCTCACGGATTTGTTTTTGGTTGCCCAGATGGAGAATTCCCAAGAGGTCACCCATCCTAGTACTACTTCCACATAAGCATGCTTAACCGTGGACTTTTCATGTGCTCCACAGCCAACTAAGTCCAAATTGCATTGGTGATTGAAGAGGCATGACATTTACTTATGAACCAAGGATCTCTCTTGTCCACGACCGATGTGGGATTTGCCTAAGAGTGGGGCAATATTGGTGTCACACCCCAACCTACGGCGGAAAAGCCGGGGCGCGAACTGATTGTCACAGCTCACAAGGTTATTATAATGCAACATTATAAGTTTCAATATCTATTTAATAATTTCAAATAAAACAATTATTCATTACAATATCTCAAAACAAACACAAATCAAAATCATAAAATTAATTTTCTCATTGAATTTCTTCTAGCATAAGTCCTTAAACAATCTTCTAACTTCAACTACATCATACGATGACCTGCATATGCATTGAAAATAAAATAGTTTTGCCAACACAAGGTTGAGTGAGTAAAACACCAGATTCTCATGCTTTTATATAATAATAAATAAGATAGCAAACTGTGTCAAGTGAGATAAGAAATTTAACCATAGCATATAAACAAATCAATCAAACCATAAAGAAAGGGCTAAACCGCTGCCATGCGAATGGGCATTGGTTACCAAAAATGAGGTGTCGGTGAGACCATTGTCAATGTTTCGGACGCCGGCCACTACGACGGTCGTATGATCATACTAGACTGAGATTATGTTGGACCTCTCCGAATGCGGAAGCATATAAAGCAAGGAAGCACATAAACAGGTAAGATATAAATTTTAAACACAAGTGACAACAGTTGCAAGTTGAGTAATATATAGTAATAAAATAAATAAAACACATATGTCCCCAAAACGGTAACAAATGACTTAAAAGGGGAAGTGAGATACTCACCTGATCGGATGAAAGAATTATAAGTGATGATGGAGAGAGATGAACCATTCGGGATATACCGTCAAGGATTCCTAGTTAAATAATATTAATATGAATTTAATTAATAATGAGATAATGAATTAAAGTGTCGAAGTGATCTGAGTTATGTTTGGGGTTTAGATGTTTATTAATTGATCGATTAATCTCTAAGGTCATTGTTATTAATAATCTTATTAATTATAAATTCCCCAAAAATTGTCCATGATATAATATTAAATACTTAAATAATTTAGATAATTAAGATATAAGATATGCTTGTAAGAATAAAATATAAATAAATAATTAAATATACAAACTAAATAAAATAATTTAATTGAAATATACCTTTAATTATTTAAATAAATAAGTTACTAATATATAAATAAATAAGTAGATAATTTTAATAATGTGTAGATAATTAAATATAATATGTAGTAAGATATAAATGTATATTTTGTGTAAATCTTTTAACGAACATCTATTTAATACGCTTATTATGTTTTAATATATATATATATATATATATATATATAAACAAGTTTATAAAGACGTTTAAAAATGACGAAACGTGAATCAAAGTGTCGGGTTTTATGTAAAAAGAATTAGATTTACTAGTATTATTAAAATATACTTATAACGCATATGTGTGTGTGTGTGTGTATATATATATATATACACTTAAACGAGAACTTTTAACGAGATTTTGACAAAAGACATAACTTAATGATGTCGGTTTTCATATAATAATGTTTATCTAGTAATTATTGTAATTTATCATTTATTAAAAAAATAATAATCAATCAAAAACTCATAAAAGAAAAATAAGGTCTAAAATTCGGGTGACGGGTTTAGGATGTTGTAGCCATGGTTCAACTTAATATAAACAGTCATGCCCAAAAACCCCAAAGCTAATAAACCCTAAATTTGCCGTTGTTCAATCGTTCAAATGCGTTTGATTAATGTTAGGGTTTATGATTACTGAATAAAAACGAGCATAACACATAGTTTAATTACCTTAAACGAAGATTTATTGATGATGGACGGCGAGATATGACTGAAGGCCAAAGACTATGATTAACAAGGTATTTGCAGATCAAGATAATCCAATTAGACTTAGGGTTTACGACGACGACGGGTTTAGGATGTTGTAGCCATGGTTAATTAAGTTATTATGATTGTTATCATGTATAATAAGAACGAGGGGATGGGTGTCGGCCATAAATTAAACAATACGTAGAGGATTGATTGTGGTTTCCTAAATCCGATAGTCGGTAATGCTGAAATAGGAATGAAGAATAATATTGTTGATTAATTTCCAAAATTGCGACGAAGATTAAGGTGCAAAACAAGAGATCGGGTAAGCGGGTTCGGGTTTGGATCATGGAAACGGGTCTGGGTAAATGGATATGGGTATGGGTTATAATGTAATATAAGTTTAGTTATATTTGCAGGTTAGTCCCTGAAATTATTGGATGGAAACATAAATGGATTAAACTATAGTTTAGGGTTATTTTTGAATATATTTCAAAGATACAACAGATTTATCTAATAAATTTAATAGCATTATAATAATAACTCGATACACGTGGTTTATCATTGATTAAATTATGCGAAAAATCAAAATGGGTCGGGTATTAGTAATTAATAAGTTAAGAGAAAACCCGAGTTGTTACAGATGAGCCTTAGGTCCATGGCCTTAAGGGTAAATAAACCCCTTAAACCTCCCTTAAACCCTAAAACCCTCATTTCTGTCTCCTAGCCTCCATACACACTCAAAAACACACATAAACACCTCTATCCTTTACGAATAAGATTTGAATCCGAACTAAGAAAGGTTTGTCTTATATTTTTGTCATACAAGCAAGAAACACGCCTAGGTTCAAGTGTTGAACCAAAACCCAAGCTAGAAGTAAACCAAAAGGTACGTTTTAGATTTAAGGTTACGTTTTTAAGGTTGGTTTACCCTAAGGTTTGATACTAAGGCAAATCGGGCATTTTTATACAAGAAAAATAAAAACTTGAACATAAACGAGATGTTGGTATGAAATGGGTGATACAGATGACGTTTGGGCCAAGTTAAAGGACGAAAAAGAACTCGTTATGGCTCATAACCAGTTTTATTGTTTAAACAGGCAAAACGAGTTTAAAGGAAAGACTGAACAGAGATAAGAACGGAAACCATATATGAATCGAATCCTTAGGAAACCTGATTCAGTAAAGTAATCGAATCGAATTGGCAGAAAAGTAATGAAATCGAATTGGCGGAAAATTAATCTAATCGAATGGTCATTCGATTAGAATTTCCATTCAATTAGAATTCCCATTCGATTATAATTTCCATGCGATTAGAATTCCCATTCGATTAAAATTTCCATTCAATTAGATTAGGTAAAACTTCATTTTTTTCTGATGAATTTTTAGTAAAGGACTGTTAATGAATTTTAAAAAAATCCATTCGATTAGCTCAACCCCAGCCAGGGGCTTTGCCCCTTGGTCCCTACTAGTGGCTACTGCCCCTAGACCCCGTTGCCAGGGGCGCTTCCCCCAGACCCCCGTAGCTAGGGGTTACACTAATATAGAAGTATGATAAAGTTAGAGTTAGTTAATTAACACTTAAAATTATTACACAGTTAGCCGTGCACAGCTTAGGAGGGGTATTACAATTAACTCTGAGAAGCACATGACACATGTGAGTTTCTAACCCCATTTCCTTGTTATGTTTACGGGGTTGTATGCATACTTGATGTGATTAGTTAATGCACTTACCTTAAGTGGTAAGTGTATGATATGTGAATGTTTATAAATGATGTATGTATGACTTATGAATGCATATGAATTATGTATGTATGATAGATGAATGATATAGGAAAGACTAAGAGTATGTATGTGATGTGAATGCGTTGAGTCTGGTAAAATATAAAAGAGGAGATTTAACTTTCGCACAGGATCGCGTTTTAAATTTATAAAAGTGATTGCTACTAAGACTAAACATACACAAAATAGGCATGTGTACCTATCGTATATGTAGAATAGTATTGATAAGAACCAAGTATTGATTCGTGGACACAAATGTTTCTAATAATATATCTTCATTTTACTTTAATTAGAGAGTTTAATCATTTTGGGGTTGATTTACAAACTTTAATAAAAATAATTATATATAATATATGGGTGACAAGAAGAGAAATTCTAAATTAGTAAATCAGTTATATGAAGGTTACCATTTAAGATCAAGAATCCACTCCGTTCTTCCTTGATGATTATTAAATAAACATGTGATAAACTTGTCTTGATAATATATGATAGAATAGTCCCTCATTTCTAAGTGAACATATTTTGTGACATAAAAGAAAGTAACATGCGTATTTTCAAGCCCATCCTTGCTTAATCTCATACTACCACCAGAATGTCAATTAAAGTAGACAAGTAGTTTGGTAAAGTAGAAAGATTAAGATTGACTTCGATTTCTCAAATACCAATTCTAACAACTTTGGGTGATTGTAGTTAACTCACACAACCTCCCCTCGGTTGGTTTAATAAGGTTATAGTTACACATTCCATTAACATATGATTTCTTTAACTAGCATGATAACCAAAGAAATTGTGTTAACGATGTTATTTCAGAATTATCAAAGCTAGGGAAATAGATCATAACTTATATCTCATCATTTCTAAGTACAATATAAGGATCCATGTTTTATCTTGAATAAGCTATCAAGGTATTCTTTTTTACCATTTCTAGTCTCCAAGAACATGAGTGAATCATGAATGGTTATTAATAATCAACCTTGATGTATTGAGTAAAGATGATAAAACATTTCTTCATCAAAGGATAATTAAAAAATAACCATGTAATTTACCAAACTAAATCACATGTTCAACATAATCATCAAGTAAAACAAAGCTTCTTCATAGAAATTAGATGGTAAATGGAGTTATGCTCATAATGAGCATGGTTATGAACATTAAAAGATATGAAGATAACAAACACATGATAAAACTTGAACAATATAACCAAATGTGGATGAATCTCAATTTTTCAATGGTGATGGATGATGATGGATGATGATGATGACCTCCAAGCCATAAAACTCTCCACAATATCTTCATTAACAGTGCAATGTGGATGTTTTAATAAGTAATACTCGTATAGAATGTTTTCTTCAAGCACACCAAATGAGTGCAACATGCTCTTCTATTTATAGGTAGTCTGGAGGACCGGGCACGACCCCGTGTAGGATGAGGCAAACCCCAGTGTATAGGTGTCCAGTCGCATTTAATGTTATGTCAAATCGTACATGATGACTCACCATGGGGGCATCCTTCATAGGGCACAAACCCGTGTTTATGGTGATCTGTTATATTTCTTTTGTCTTTTCTGAAAGGTGACCACGGCCCCGTGTCCATCTTGTAGTATTTTGTTTTTTTCTAGCAGATTTTTTTTCTTTTCTTGCACAAGAAAGCATGGGGGCGTGTTCAGTGAAGAATGGGGGCGTGTTTCAGTGTTTTCTTGGGTTTTCTTTGATTTTTCTTTGGCTTTTCGTTTGTTTCTTCGTTTGAAGCTTGGGTTTACCTGAAAATACATTTTAACATGATAAGTAGCTATTTGAACTATATCATTTGATAGAAGTTGCAATTTTTAGAGATTATTTGATGCTAAAAAGATGTATAATTTTATATAAATCAAACATCCCCACACTAGAACCTTGCTTGTCCTCAAGCAAGCTACTTGTAAATATCTTCTAAAAATAGCAAGTTAGGACCAAAGCTTAAACATCAAGAGTTCCAAGAGAATGGGAACAAAATAACCAACCTTTTATCATAAGAATATATGTAGTGATATATAAAAAGGTGATTTGTTTTTATGAGCTTCTGTTTGTGCAAAACGTCACGTTCTCGAAATGTTCACTGACACTCGGTTTTATATCTGATCATACATGTGATGTACATATGTGAACACTCTTAGCCAAAATGTGACCTGTGATAAATAAGCTTATAACAAGTTCAAATCTCCACCTTTGTGAAGGGTTGCATAGTTCCGAAGGTAATATAGGTTGTTTTTGTTTGAGTAGGGATTTGTTATTTTGTGGTGGTTCAAGGGTTTAGGTTAATGAGGATGAGGATGGCAATTACAACTTCTGCTGATTGTTGAGAGTTCTAAGATGTCTTAAATTGTTAGCTCCTTTCTCCCGATTGTTGAATTATTTATTTTTTTACAAACCTAGTGACTCTTTTAAGGTCAGATCGTAAAGACCAGTCTTGTCGAGGATGTGAATTAGTTCTTCCTCAATCCTGCTCTGAACATAACTCCCAACTCTAATGGATTGTTCGGCTTTGAGCCTAATAGCCCCCACCATAATTAGTTCGATATATTCATGTTGAGACTGAGTTTGACTTTTTCTACATCTTCCTTCATGGGACCAGTTTCCGCATCCTAATCATCGTTCGTATCCTTTTTCTCTTCTTTTCATTGCGCTTTTAGAAACTCCACAAAATGGTGGCCTTTGTTCATCTTGAAGCCACTTTTTCCTCACCTCATTGCTAAAGAGAAAGATTCTCTCCCTAAATTCTGGAGGCAACCTAGGCAACCTAAGTTCTTGAGGACAAGCAAGGCTTTTCGTTTGTTTCTTCGTTTGAAGCTTGGGTTTACCTGAAAATACATTTTAACATGATAAGTAGCTATTTGAACTATATCATTTGATAGAAGTTGTAATTTTTAGAGATTATTTGATGCTAAAAAGATGTATAATTTTATATAAATCAAACATCCCCACACTTGAACCTTGCTTTTCCTCAAGCAAGCTACTTGTAAATATCTTCTAAAAATAGCAAGTTAGGACCATAGCTTAAACATCAAGAGTTCCAAGAGAATGGGAACAAAATAACCAACCTTTTATCATAAGAATATATGTAGTGATATATAAAAAGGTGATTTGTTTTTATGAGCTTTTGTTTGTGCAAAACGTCACGTTCTCGCAATGTTCACTCACACTCGGTTTTATATCTGATCATACATGTGATGTATATATGTGAACACTCTTAGCCAAAATGTGATCTGTGATAAATAAGCTTATAACAAGTTCAAATCACCACATTTGTGAAGGGTTGCATAGTTCCGAAGGTGTATGTCACACCCTCAAAATCCACTCACGGAGTTTTACCGTCAGAGGGTGTGAACTGGCAGAATCGGAATCATCAGTTATAATCAAACCATAAAAACGTTTAAATGCAAATAAGTGCGGAAGCGTAAAAACCTTAATTCAAAAGTTGCGTCACGCAGGACGACTTAAAACCAAAGATAACTGTTAAAAATAAGTTTGCAGAATAAAAGTGTTTTCATTTAATGCATGCTCCTAAACCGCGCGCCCGCCTCGGCTACCTGAGAATAACATACTAAAAGTGTCAACACAAGGTTGGTGAGTTCACAAGTTATATAAGATAAATCGTTTAGCGTTTGCATTCAGCGTTTACGTTAAGTGTTTTGCGTAACCACGTTACGGCGTTTAAGCGTTTTGCGTAACCACGTTACGGCGTTTTGCGTTTTGCGTAACCACGTTACGGCGTTTTGCGTTACCAGATAATGTTATGTCAAATTATATATCGATAGGTAGCTAATCTATACAACAAGTATTACTAAGTGGTTCGACACCGAAGCTGACTGTTTATCAAGTGCCCGTCAACAGGTCAATCCAGACCATGGTAAGTGTTAGCCAAAATTACACCCACTCAACCTTCAGTTGAGCTTAGCGTCGGGTGGGGTTTGTCAAACCCAGTAGTACTACTCAACAGTGACTCGCTATTCTAAATATTAACCGGTTCGATGTGTGGGACTTCAAATGTTACGTTTGCCGCTTAGTCTTTACAAGTGATATATAATTTATAACAAAATCTTAAATATGCGTTTATCTCAAAAATGCGTTTATCGGAGTATGTTATCTCCCCCAAGTGAATAACGTTTGAAAACAGTTTAAGAGTGGGGTAAGTGAACTCACTGTTTGCGAAGAATATCCCGAATTAGATCACCAAGTGATGCGCGTCGTAGAAACTCTCTAGCGTTCTAAATAACAAAGAGATTTTCTAAGTATCGGTATGTTTAACGAGTCTCTAGACTCGGCACATAATACCTATGCACGTAACATGTTTCGTGTTTCGTTTGTGAATCGTGTGTGACTTAAACAAGTACAATTGTGATACGATACGTGAGTGAACAATTACTTTTGTGTCATGTATTAATAACATACTTTACTAGCAATTATCCCCGTAAGGGCATTTTGGTCAACAAATAACAATTACTAGCCATTATTCCCCATAAGGGCAATTTGGTCAAATCATGGCAATCAATTTGCCACTATTCCCCGCAAGGGTATTTTGGTCAAAACATAACAATTATATAAGAAATATCATATTTCATGCATTTATACACAACTCAGCAGCTAGTTTCACTGTGACAGAATTTCTACTTGAAAGATTGTACTATTTCACCGATCATATCATCTCAATTAATTCACCAAAAATCATCACTGAAATATACATGTCTTAGGTTTCCAGAACATATTTTATCTTATTTTTATTCCCTATAGATTTCTCATAATGATCAAAACACTACAGTAAACTCATATCAGTCAGATTCATGCGCAACAGAATGTTATTTGCAATTCCCGTTAAACGAAAAATCCAATAAATGAAAGACCACTTGGGTTTGGTTCCTAACTCAATGAGTCAACTTCCAGAAGTGGAACCAACCCAATTGGTCTCGTAGTTCATGAGATATAACATTTACAACATAACCTAACAGCAGGTCTAACAGCTCAGCTTTGCACAACGTTTTTGTAAAATCATAAAAGTAAACTTCTACTTGTCCAAAAATTACAAACTTATACTTTATAGAAACTAGACTCAACCTAGTTTACTGCAGTACCCACAATCTCAACCAATTTTCACGTTTACACTTCGTTACAGTCACTTAAACATCGTATACACATTCTGTCCAGAATCTGTTCACATCAAAACTCATCAATTTAACTATCTATGGACCATAAATCAATCATATAACATGCTAGACACTACAACCACTATCCATGCATATCAATTACACCATACATACAAGATTAGGGTTTGTGTTTTAACTCAAATCAAAGACAACAATCAATCAAGCAACAACATCAATACTAGTTATCAATCATCATGAATTCAACAACCATCATGTTAACTCATACATACATATAAAAATCGGCTGCCTAGGGTTCTTAATTAACCCATTAAACATCAAAATTAAACAACAAGAAGGTAAAGGATGATCAATTATACCTTCCTAGCACCTAGTTCTTGGATTAAACACTTGATTAGGGCTTGTATGTGTGTGTGCTTGTGGACGGCAGCCAAGAGGGAGCAAGGGAGGGGCCGATCGGAGCTTGTAGGTTTATAATAATAAGTTAGGGTTAAGTGTTAAGGTTATATTTATAGATATACAAGTTACACTCTAGTCCCTCTACTTTCAAGTGTTGTTTTTCTAGCCTAACTAGCTTGTTTTCGTCTTGAGTTAACGTTTATAATCATGTTATCACATAACACATAAGTCTAACACATAATTATCACATAATTATTGTTTTGACGTTTTTCGTTTATTTATCAATCGTTTGCGTCAACTCGTTTGCGTTTCGGTGCAAATCCCGAAAGACTACACATGTAGTAAGTGTTAAGCGTCATTTAAACCCTAGTTTAAATGTAATGATGTGTGCGTTATAGATTCAATGATCTTAAAGTTTGAATTGACGGAGTTGAGTTAACGGAGTTAACCTGAAATTGACGATTGTCACAGTGTAGGTTCCCTAGACGGATCACACGAGATATCTCGGTCTACTCAGGTGCGGAATCCCTGCGTAGATCGTTACGAGCGTAGAAAGCAAATCAAACAAACACACACGAATAAACCAAAACATGTTATATATTAATAACTGAACTCACGTGATATGAATCACTGATACAGACTCTCGTCCTCACGTTACAATGAACTCAAACCAGCTTAGATCAACTCGATGAACATCAACCACACTAAGCCGTAACCTAGTATAAATACACGACAACTTCGCCTGATATGTTCAGGCGAAGTTGTCCATAACTTCGCTTGTTCAACAAGTTCGCCTAGGCGAACTTGTTAACAACTTCGCTTAAACAAAAACATAAATAACATTACAGACTCGATTACAGACACTAGACTATGAACTACTGACATTTATGCACCAACAGACTCCCCCTTGGCAGTAGCTTCATATCTTGATCTTTAAGCACTTGTCTTGTAATCTTCACGCATGCACTCCTTCTCTAACACATACCGTGACTAGTTGCTGATACTTCCTCGCTTCGTCTTTCCAAGCAGGAATATAGAATATCTTCTTTTCATTCAACACTTGCAGATCAGCTTTCGATAAGTTAACAAGATGCATCGGATCATACACCCTCAGCACTTCTTGTTCGTCTTCGTCTTCCATCACGGCTTCAGCAGTCTGGCAATCAACATACCACCATTTAAGATTCTTCAACACATCTTGAAGCATAATCTTCATTGGAACCTCCTTAATGCATCGAATCGGTTTGTACTTCATTACCATCCATGGCTTGCCATCTGCTCTCATTCCCCTTTCTTTATCTTCCACTAGCTTTCCCTTCTGTGGCTTTAATAACTCAAACTTCTTCTCTTTTATGCTTTCTTTCCACACGATCTTCCCAATAACCCTTGCCATGTTGTCGTCGCTTCTATTGATCAGCCCCAATCAAGCCAAATCCTTCACCTCACATTCAGGAAATGTATTGAGAGATCTCAACGTTCTTTTAAAATACTGAATCCCATCAAAACGTTTCACCACAAACAACTTTATTTGTTCATCATATAGCAACAAATAATTCCTTTCTTTGACTCAGCATAGCCTTTGATATTATAACTCTTCTTGAACATGGTTGGAACAGCAGGCTTCTTAGTTTTAATAAACCAATGAGCACAGCCTTCCTTCCACCTAGGCTGCTCCTCCCACTCAGTCTCATCATTTTCCATCTCAGTACCCATATCAGCTTTCTCAACATCTGGGATCTCGTGTTCAACATTTTCTTCAATTATTTCACCTTCTTCAATCTCATCTTCAATCACAATCTGTGCTCCAATCTTCTCAATCTCCTCAATAGGCAGCACATCATCATCAAACATCACATCATCCTCTAGCATATCATCATCCAATTCTTTCAACGCATCGATCACATCATCATCATCATCAACCATCACCACCTCATCACCACCAACTGCACCTGCAGACTCCCCCTGAGCTGTGGAAGTCCCAAGAGCTTGAGTAGTTCTTGGCAACTCACCACCTGCATCTTTCGATGCATTGGGATCATCGTCTCTATCATTTCTCTTCTTTGTCCTTAACTCGTCGCCTCTACAGCCTGTCTCCCCCTGAGATGCCAAGAACTCCTTCATAGCATCTATAATTCGCCCATGTTCAACCAGGAGGGACGACTGTAGTTGATTCTCTGCTACAAGGCGCTGAATAGCCTGGGTCTGGATAAAGTTTATCCTCGATTGCTCTGCCACGACCCGTTCAAGTGCAGCTATTCTCTCCGAGTCTGAGAGGGTTGCATCAAAATCAAACCTCATGTTAGATGTGTCTTGAGTATACTCAGCAGGGATCTCGAATGTAACCGGGACATCAGAAGCAGTTGTGGACGTAACCGCAGGTGGTATCGTGACCGACAACCCTGCAGTTGCAACGACTGTCGACTCTACAAATTGTGCCACCACCTCTGAAGGAGTAAGCGTTGGAGGTGGTAAAGACACAATCTCCGGAGTCGTCAGCTGGATAGTAGTGATTGATGGGATGCCGACAGCTGATGTAGCCACCACGGGAACTTCGGCGGCGCTTAAACCTATTACCTGGACAGATGTAGGAACAATCGACATACCTGACAGTGCTGGCGGAGCAAAACGTACAACTCTTGAAGTCTCTCCTGCTCCCATACCTGCACCTGTCCTTTCACGTCTTGATCGTCTAATCAGCTTGTGAATATCCTCTTCTTCTTCTTCTGACTCAGTATCATCAACTGTCCTCTTTCTCTTCCCAATCGTCCTTTCTCGTCTCACCAACATCCTTCTCGCCTCATCCATAACATCATCAAGATCCGAGTCAGCCAATGTCGTAGCTGCTCTAGTAACACGCACTTCCCTAACCTATGCAGCAGAGACCTGCACCTCTTCTTGTGTATCAAAACGGTCCATGTCGAAGAATCCTTGGTCGCCAAATGCAGCATCAAGGTCTACATCCTCCTCAGCCGACACCACAGGCACAGTAGGTACATCTCGAGTTGCTCCTGCCTGTTGTGGTTGAGGGTCTCTGAACTCATCCCCCCGAGCTGGCACATACCCCGGGTTTATTAAGAACCCAAAGAGTGGAGTATGCATTGGACGAAGTTCAGGCTTGCTCCTCGCACTCGAAGTACGGCATTGAGCAAAGATACGTTTGCTCACACTCTCCACGTATCGTATTGGACATCGTTGAGGCAAATTTGGAGCCACATGGTTCAAGATCATCTGGATGAATCTTGGATACATTATGAACCGCTCACGAGCCATCGCCCTCCTCTGTCTGTCGATCTCATAAAAGACCATCTGACTAAAGCTATAACGTTTGTTATAAGTCAGAGCAGTCATTGCTGACTGCATGGTCGCACCCATTCCGTCAGTACCCGCCTTCCTCCCAGACATACACACAATCATGACGTGCATGAGGAAGCGCCACTGATCAAGCAGGAACCCCTTCCGTCTCTGGGTATCGCCCAAGGGACCAGAATATCCCATTCGTAGGAATGCTCCATCACGAAACGGAGCCACAAAGTCAGTTGGGTCGTCCCGAGTCTCCTCTCCAATACGTAACGCCACCCGTATTTGTTCAGACGAGAATTAAACTTTATGGTTGTTGACGGTTGCTCGCATAACCGGGGACTCAACACGGCAATCGTATTCCACCGTCTGCCAGAAATCCTCGATATTGGGTAAGGATATCGGCAGAGTCGTCGTGATTGCGTGGAATATCCTCGAGCGAATGAGGAATGTGATGATCTCACGGTAGTCTTCAACTCCGCTCGCTTCCGGGTCTAAGGTAATGTACATATTGTGACCCGGAAAAAATTGCCTCTGGTAATCTCCGTCATCGCCTCCAGCACCTCCAGCACCTGCTACTGCAGCCATATCTGCAACAAACGAACCAAGTTAGATACACGTTAAGGTTTAACACAAGTTTGCTTATTACCATGAGCGAAGTTGTGATAACTTCTGTATAGGCGAAGTTAACGTTGGGGCGAAGTTGGGCACAACTTCGCTTCAACGTTAAGTTCGTCTAATGACTAATCAGAAAAAGGTCCAGGCGAAGTTAATGTTGGGGCGAACTTGAGCACAACTTCGCTTCAACGTTAAGTTCGCCTTACCACAACATCACCTCAGGCGAAGTTAATGACAACATCGCCTCAGGCGAAGATAAGCATCAGGCGAAGTTATGGATAACTTCGCCGAAACCCTAAGTTCGCCTGAATATGAATCGGCGACAGATAGATTGATTCAAACTCGAAAATCTGAGGTTTTCTGGGTATTTTGACGATTTAGGACTCTTAAACTCAAGCTTTTAAGGATATGTTGACGATCAGTTTGGTTATTAACACGTAACAACAAGATTTGAAAGTCCGATTTGAAGGTCCGACGGTTCGAGGTTCATAATCGGGTCGAAACGACCACTGATTATCATTGAAGAACAATGATTATACAATGTAATGGCATCACGAACCTTGAAACGTAACGGAAACTGGGAAAAAGAACAAGTAATCGGAATAACGACAAGTTCGCCGGATAATCAAACGATAAGTTCGCCGAGAAATATTCAATAAGTTCGCTGAGATTAGAAATTATGAACACTGTTGACCTTAAGAATTCTTTATATAGGGGCGGAGTTAAACAGGCGAAGTTGTGGTTAACTTCGCCTAGGCGAAGTTATTCACAAGTTCGCCTGATTAACAACATCGCCTATATTTACAAGATCAACCCTTATAATTCGAAAATTTTGCAATTAAGTTCTAAAACTTCCCTTTAAGAATTTAAATGACACGATCAAGTCCAAGTAACCAGATACAAAATTATAAAACTACCTAAGTACAAGAAACTTTTAAAAAATAAAGTATAAGGGATCAAATTTCAGTCTCGATAGGGACTACTACGTTTTAGAAAAGATCCGAACAGGAATCATACTAATTACGTGATTGTCACATAGATCCGTGTTTAGCTGTATTATGACATAAAGAAACAGGTTGTAAGCAGGTAAATAACTTAAGATGGTTTCCATCGTTTCTGTGATACGAGTTAAGTTCAATTAAGCTCAAAAATTAAGTGGGCAACAACTCAGAGATTATGATGCCTCCTATCTATTCTCAAAGCATATTTGGCTTTCCCCAAGTCACCCCGAATTGACCTCAAGCCTTAGTGTCTGATTAAGTTTGTAATTACTCTTCATCTCCTTCCCGTTCTCTTTCTTACTCCATGATTAAGAAGTCTTGATATGTTGAACTCTAGAATGTTTTTATAATTCATAAGTTTTTTTTTTTTTTTTTTTTTTTTTTTTTTTTTTTTATGATAAACATTTACATAGACTTCAGAGTAGTAACCAACTGCAAGTCCCGAATCTGGATCACTGCAGTTTCTTGAAACGCTATCTTCACGGGAATCAGAACACTTACGGGCTCGTGTATGACTGGGTAATCGCTTTTCTGCCTATCATTCGGAAAGATATATATGAAGACATGCAAAACTCGTAAGGAGTTTCCACGTAAAATCAAGTAGTTTTAGTTTGTATCACATCTACTTTTACGCACCATAAAAAGCTACCATGACATACAATAACTGTCCTAAAGCCTTTTAAGCCTAATAACTTCACTAGTTAAGCACACAGAATCAGTATATCTATCATTTTCCAAGGTTGGATCAATTTTCTGTTAAACATAGCAAACGAACTTCTTACGAAGTAGCAGACTTGAAAAATAATTTCATTTCCCTTAAAAAAATTTTTAACATTAATCGCCACGACCAAAACAAAGTCTTCAGGTAAACGGCTATCCCGAAGATCCAATGGATCAGCTGGACCGACCACATACTAGTATGTGTCCTTCTAACTAATTAATATGATCGACTAATTTTTAGCGAAAGAATGAAAACTCATCATAAACCGCCCCGGTCACTTTCAGTCATCTGGTTAATGGCTATCCTCAAAATCTACAAGTAGAAAATGAGGACCAAAACATATCCGAAGACAAGTCCTTCAAACTGAGGTAACCGACATATTTTAAGCGATAGTGACGTTTTTTTTTTTTTTTTTTAAATATAACATGAAAAGCATGGTTACTCGGGATTGATCATCCCATTTAGCTCGATTAGGTTTTGAAATCTTGTTTTGTCAAACGCTTTAGTATAAAGATCAGCGAAATTATCAAGCGTATCCACCTTTTCAAGCACAATCAGTTTCTTCTCAGCACAATCCCGTATAAAATGATGACACATGTCAATATGTTTAGTTTTACTGTGCTTCACGGGATTGTTAGTTACTGAGATAGCAACTGTGTTATCAATGCAAATAGGTGTAAGTAAGAAATTCAGACCATAGTCGCGCAACTGTTGTTGAATCCAAAGAACCTGGGAGCAGCAGTTGGATGCTGCCATGTATTCTGCTTCACAGGTTGAAATTGCGACCGAAGTCTGTTTCTTGCATTGCCACGACACCAATCTGCCACCAAGAAACTGACATCCTCCAGTTGTTGACTTCCGACTCTGATTGCACCCTCCATAATCAGAATCTGTGTAAGCGACTAGCTCCAAGTCTCCTCCTCTCGGGTACCACAACCCCAACTTCGGTTTTCCCTTGAGATACCGCAAGATCCTCTTCACACCCTTCATGTGAGATTCCTTTGGGTTTGCCTGAAAACGAGCACAAAGACAAACAGCAAACATTATATCAGGCCTAGAAGCAGTCAAATACATCAAAGAACCTATATTAGCCCGATACTGAGTTGGGTCCACATCTGCGTCACCGTCTGACTCAGCACCCAATTTGTGATTGACGCAGATTGGAGTGTCGAATGGAGTGCTGTCCTCCATCTTGAAGCGTTTGAGCACATCATGGACATACTTGGTCTGATGAATGAACATCCCATCCTTCTTCTGATCAACCTGCAATCCTAAAAAGAAAGTTAGTTCACCCATAGCACTCATTTCAAACCTCTTTTTCA
The DNA here is from genome assembly GCF_021521415.1 of Bidens hawaiensis. Taxonomy (NCBI): domain Eukaryota; kingdom Viridiplantae; phylum Streptophyta; class Magnoliopsida; order Asterales; family Asteraceae; genus Bidens; species Bidens hawaiensis. The sequence goes on along the minus strand of NW_027506176.1, from coordinate 14,092 downwards.
TGACGGCCTCAAAATCTTGACACATGGAGACTCTTGATGCAGCAAAGATGATGTCATCCACGTAGACTTGCACTAGCAGGAAGTCGCTTCCATCTCTCTTGAAGAACAACGTGCTATCTATCTTCCCTCTTTCAAACCCATTTTCAAGCAAGTAATCTGATAAAGTTGAATACCAGGCACGAGGTGCCTGATGTAGTCCATACAATGCCTTGCTTAACTTGTACACGTGATCAGGAAAGTCTGGGTCAGGAAAACCCGGAGGTTGCTCAACATACACTACCTTATCAACTTTCCCATTCAGAAACGCACTCTTCACATCCAACTGAAATACCTTCATCTTCTTATAAGCAGCGAACGCCAAAAACAATCTAATGGCTTCCAACCTTGCGACAGGAGCGAACACTTCATTATAATCAATCCCCTCTTGTTGATTAAAACCTTTAACGACTAGCCTCGCCTTGTTTCTTATGATAATCCCTTTCTCATCTCTCTTGCACTTAAACACCCATTTTGTGCCTATCGCATGCACATGCTTCGGTTTTTCAACCAAAGTCCAAACTTCCATTTTCTTGAATTGAGCCAACTCTTCTTGCATAGCTTCGACCCACGAGCTGTCCTTGAGAGCCATTTGATAATTCTTCGGTTCAATCTGGCTGATAAAGCAGGTGTACAAGCATTCGTTGATTATCCCTGTCTCCTTGATGCTTGTGTAAACACAGGTGTGCTCATTCAAGCTATGTCTTGTTTGTACACCGGAGGACACATCACCAATCACATTCTCCAAAGGGTGATCTTTATGAATTCTCGTGGTCGGAACAGAACCGACATGCAAATTGTTTTCCAAGTTAGAAGAGAGCTCGTCAATGGTTGTTTCATGCTGAGAGTGAAATGAATTGAAAAATTCTTCTTCAGTCGAGGTAGCAGGGGTATCGACAGCATTTGATGAGGAAGGTTGACATTTATCGATCAGCTGTCTTTGCAATAGGTTTTCTTCCTCATCAAGGATCATCTTCGTAGCAACTCTCTCTTCTTCTTCAGCAATATCCAAATACGGTATGTTAAAAGACTTAAAAAGTTTAACATAGTCGAAAAACTCAGCATGTCCGTTGCTAGGTTTTGGCGGTTGGTAACTTGTGATATCGGTGTTACACACCACCTCAACCTTGCTGGTCGATGTATTGAAGACACGTCTGTTGGGAGTCCCAACAACATAACCGACTAAGATTCCTTTATCGGCTACTTCACCAAATTTAGAATTTGTCTTCAAAATCGAACAAGGGGACCCGAATGGTTCAAGACCACTCAAGTTGGGCTTTCTCCCATGCATACGCTCATAACATGTTTTACCAAGTCTTTTAACAGTTAAGACTCTATTCAGAACATAATAGGCTGTAGCAACAGCTTCAGCCCAAAACACCACAGGAAGCTTCGAATCAGCCAGCATTGTTCTGGCTCCTTCAATTAATGTTCTATTCTTCCTTTCAGCCACTCCATTCTGTTGCGGTGTATACGGAGCACTGTATTGGTGTTCAATCCCTCTCTGAAGGCAGAAGATCTCCATCTCAAAATTCTTGAACTCCGTTCCATTGTCACTCCTGATGAAGTTAACCCTTTTATCCATAACGTTCTCAACTTTGGTAATCAAATTCTTCACCATCTGAGCCGTTTCGTCTTTTGATTTCAGGAAATACACCCACGAATATCGTGAGTAGTCATCAATGATCACCAAGCAATAAGAAGTTCCTCCTAGACTTTTTGCATTCACGGGACCGAAGAGATCCATGTGAAGCAACTCCAGAGTACTGGCAATTGAATTGACTTTCTTGGTGAGATGGGATTTCTTGTGCTGCTTTCCCTTCTTGCACGCTATACATTTATCTTCAAAATTGAAATTCTTCATGGGAACGCCCAGCACAAGTCCATTCCTGACAATGTGGTTCATCTTCCGAAGATGAATGTGCCCCATTCTCCTATGCCACAATTCGGACTCTGATTCACTCGCTTTTGTCATAAGGCATGATTCTGCCGTGGCCATTTCAGTTGATCTTATATCCATAATATATGTATTTCTTTCACGTGGAGCCTTCATCACAATCCACTCCTCTGGTATCTGAAAACCAGGTTTCAACACAATCGCCTCATTCTTTGTAAAATGAACGGTGTACTCCTTATCACAGATCTGCGACTCACTCAGCAGATTGTGCTTCAATTCTTCTACAAAGTTAACATTCTCCAAAGTCATCTTTCCGTTTGACACCGTTCCCATTCCAGTAATCTTGCCACCACTTTCACCGGCAAAGCTCACTCTCCCTCCTTGAACAGGTTTTAAATCGTGTAACAAGTATTTGTTACCCGTCATGTGCCGGGAACAGCCGCTATCTACAACCCAAAGATTGTTGGCAGCCCTGTTCAACTGTTCCTGCACAATAAAGCAAAAGATTAGAATTTAGGGACCCAAGACCAACTGGTCTTGGATCTATACATCCCAAACTTTGGCTTTCCAAAGTTAGTATCTCGAAAATTCCTGTAAGTCCTATTAGGAAACCTCCTTGAAGATTGATTGTGTGGCCTACCAAACCTTTGTGAATTGAAAGAATTATAACTTGTGGTTTGGTTATTAGCAGTGTAAAACTGAGATTTGTTTCTATGAAAACCTGAATTAGTCACATTTTTGAATTTTAAGTGGTTTTCATTTTTAGCAGCATGATAATTACTATTAGGTTTATTCTCAGCTTTAGTAGGCCTTACACCTCTGAATCGCTGCTTCAGAGGGCAATTTGCAACAAGATGTCCTAATTGATTACATCTAAAACAACACCTATGCTCAACTTTTTTATCAACCGGTGTTTTAGATGTCGAGGCTTTAATACCGCCCGTTCGTCTCACATATGGTGGGACGTACGGGTTTAGTGGAGTACTCTTTTTATTCGTCTTATCTTTCTCTCCACCATTGGGTAATATCACCTCCTCTTTTGCCTTACCAGACTCGGATGACTTATCCGAATTTGATGAGACTGGACTTGGATCAGAAATTTTAATACTTGAAACAGGCTAACTTGTTTCGCCTCCACTAACATTTGGTTCTTTACAAGTTACTTTAACTGGTACTGTCTGAGCAACCTCAAAATCAACAGATTTCTGAACACTAGGGTTAAAAGTGTAATTGTGATTATAAGGTGGTGGAACCTCATGATAACCGATTCCTCCTCTCTTAGCAGAGGAACCTTGATCACTAAAAAGGTGATCAAGAATAGCAGAAGAATTTCTGAACTGCTCTAGTTTTCTATTCAGTTCCACCACTTTTACCTGGTGATCAGCAATCTGTTTTTCTCTATCAGCAATTAGTTTGGTTTTTTCTTCCAAAACTTCATAACTTAAATCAATCACTTCAATTTTTTTAGCAAGTTTTGTTTTTAAACTTTTAACATCTTTTTCACAAGCTTTTATTTTGACTTTATAGCTATTTTCTCTTGCTTTTGTAAAATGATGATCTTCTTTTAAGGTTTTAAATTCAGCATCCAACCTAACATACTGATCGGTTATAGTTGCTAATTGCTCAGACAAGTTTTCACATTTAGAGCATGTAAGTTTAGAACATACCTCGGAGAGCTGGTCATTAACGTCTGCCATAAGAGCTTTTTCCTCTCCGGTAACCTTCTCACTTTCTTCAGTTTCTACCTTTGCCAAATTTGCCTGCTCAAAAGTTTCTTTAGAAAGCAGGTTCCAGTTGTATTCACCATCTTCTCTGGACATCATGGCACTATAATCTTTTCTACCCTCACTTTGCTGTGGAGACCTACCCTGACTTCGTTCCACACGCTCATTCCTGCATTCTTTTGCAAAGTGACCGTTTTGCTGACAATTGTAGCATCTCACCTTCGTCTTGTCAAACCCTGGCTTTCCACCGACAAACTTTCTTCCGGTCTTCCTCATAAACCGCTTCACTCTTTTTACGATCATGGCCATCTGCCATTGCAGATCCATTTCCTCCAGATCATCAGCATCAATCTGATCATAATCTTCATCCAACATAGCTGGATCAACAACCTTCCCTTGAATGTAGTTCTCATAGGAAGCAATAAAAGAAGCATAGAGACCAAACTGCTCTTCAGCAGACTTGACACTCATAGGCATCTTGGAGTAGTTGTTGCTGGGAATACTTGGAGAGCAACTACTCTTGCTTACCTGGGGTTGAGAACCACTCGATCCAGCTGCTACATAGCAAACATCCCCATTTGTGTTAACTGACACATGCCCCTCATGTGATGAGTTGGGGCCCGACTCTCCCTTTGTGTAGTAGGCAGCAGATTCAGTCTTCGATCCTGAGCTAGTGTTGACTTTAGCTCCATACATACCTGGATCTTGAACCTGATCCATAGGTGTCTCTTTTCTGACCATGTTAAGCTCAAAGGTTCTGAGCTTGTTGACTGCCGTTTCAAGATTATATGTGGGAAAGTCCTTGTCTTCCCTCATCAGCACAGTGTACATCTCCCATTTTGGTGGGAGAGCATCTAGAAGCTTCTCAACTATTTCTTCTTCTCGGTAGGAAATTGAATAGTTGCTCAATTCAGTCATCAGATGGTAATATCGAGTGATAATATCATCTAAGGATTCATTCTTCAAATACTTGAAGACTGAGAACTGGGTTTTGAGCAATTTTATATTTGAAGCACGGATTCCTACATTCCCTTCAAATCTGTTCTCAAGAGCTTCCCAAAGCTCTCTTGCTGACGTATACTTTCTGAACGTATGAAGGATCTCTTGAGGAAGAGCCATAGTAATAGCAGCATGAGCCTTGCTCTCGGCCTCATACATCTTTTTCTCTTCTTCTTCCATTTTACTATACTTTTTAATTTGATCACGACCTTCATACTCCATAACTGGTGGAATATAACCATCCTGGATGCATACCCACATCTTCGCATCCTGGTATTTGACGTATTTTATGAACCGATCCTTCCATGCAACGAAATCGGTTCCCTTCAGCAATCTTGGGGCCTTGGTAGCTGACCCTGCTTCAACTTCCATCTTCACTAACTCAGAGATGTTGATCGATGACATCTTTCCCGAAAAGTAAGAAACCTGAAAAATTAAGAAATTTTTTTTTTTATATTAAAGTACTGTAGGCGAAGTTACGGATAACTTCGCTTGAAGTAGGCGAAGTTGTAGAGAACTTCGCTGAAGAACTTCGCTGATAACACTGCTGATTAACTTCGCTGATTCTTAACTTCGCTTGAGGTAAGCGAACTTAAGAGGTAGGCGAAGTTGTAGAGAACTTCGCTTGAGTTAGGCGATCTTGAGAAGGTAGGCGAAGTTGTGGATAACTTCGCTTAACCTTATATCTTCAACGAAACCCTACGCACAGTGACGGGAACTTCGCCTGATGAACACGGAAGATTTGCAGATCTGTAAATCGGATTTTAACGAGATTTTTGACAGTGTAAAGGCTTGAACACGATGGTAGGAGGTAAGAATGATCAAAAACACAGAAAACACGTCCCGCGAATAGTCGAAACGGGACGATTTCTACACCCGCGTGAATATCCCGAACCACACAATCGAGCAAATGCTCTGATACCAATTGTAGGTTCCCTGGACGGATCACACGATATATCTCGGTCTACTCAGGTGCGGAATCCCTGCGTAGATGGTTACGAGCGTAGAAAGCAAATCAAACAAACACACACGAATAAACCGAAACACGTTATATATTAATAACTGAACTCACGTGATATGAATCACTGATACAGACTCTCGTCCTCACGTTACAATGAACTCAAACCAGCTTAGATCAACTCGATGAACAACAACCACACTAAGTCGTAACCTAGTATAAATACACGACAACTTCGCCTGATATGTTCAGGCGAAGTTGTCCATAACTTCGCTTGTTCAACAAGTTCGCCTAGGCGAACTTGTTAACAACTTCGCTTAAACAAAAACATAAATAACATTACAGACTCGATTACAGACACTAGACTATGAACTACTGACATTTATGCACCAACAGAAGGTAATATAGGTTGTTTTTGTTTGAGTAGGGATTTGGTATTTTGTGGTGGTTCAAGGGTTTAGGTTAATGAGGATGAGGATGGTAATTACAACTTCTGCTGATTGTTGAGAGTTCTAAGATGTCTTAAATTGTTAGCTCCTTTCTCCCGATTGCTGAATTATTTATTTTTTTACAAACCTAGAGACTCTTTTAAGGTCAGATCGTAAAGACCAGTCTTGTCGAGGATGTGAATTAGTTCTTCCTCAATCCTGCTCTGAACATAACTCCCAACTCTAATGGATTGTTCGGCTTTGAGCCTAATAGCCCCCACCATAATCAGTTCGATATATTCATGTTGAGACTGAGTTTGACTTTTTCTACATCTTCCTTCATGGGACCAGTTTCCGCATCCTAAGCATCGTTCGTATCCTTTTTCTATTCTTTTCATTGCGCTTTTAGAAACTCCACAAAATGGTGGCCTTTGTTCATCTTGAAGCCACTTTTTCCTCACCTCATTGCTAAAGAGAAAGATTCTCTCCCTAAATTCTGGAGGCAACCTAGGCAACCTAAGTTCTTGAGGACAAGCAAGGCTTTTCGTTTGTTTCTTCGTTTGAAGCTTGGGTTTACCTGAAAATACATTTTTACATGATAAGTAGCTATTTGAACTATATCATTTGATAGAAGTTGTAATTTTTAGAGATTATTTGATGCTAAAAAGATGTATAATTTTATATAAATCAAACATCCCCACACTTGAACCTTGCTTGTCCTCAAGCAAGCTACTTGTAAATATCTTCTAAAAATAGCAAGTTAGGACCATAGCTTAAACATCAACAGTTCCAAGAGAATGGGAACAAAATAACCAACCTTTTATCATAAGAATATATGTAGTGATATATAAAAAGGTGATTTGTTTTTATGAGCTTCCGTTTGTGCAAAACGTCACGTTCTCGCAATGTTCACTCACACTCGGTTTTATGTCTGATCATACATGTGATGCATATATGTGAACACTCTTAGCCAAAATGTGACCTGTGATAAATAAGCTTATAACAAGTTCAAATCTCCACCTTTGTGAAGGGTTGCATAGTTCCGAAGGTAATATAGGTTGTTTTTGTTTGAGTAGGGATTTGGTATTTTGTGGTGGTTCAAGGGTTTAGGTTAATGAGGATGAGGATGGTAATTACAACTTCTGCTGATTGTTGAGAGTTCTAAGATGTCTTAAATTGTTAGCTCTTTTCTCCCGATTGCTGAATTATTAATTTTTTTTACAAACCTAGTGACTCTTTTAAGGTCAGATCGTAAAGACCAGTCTTGTCAAGGATGTGAATTAGTTCTTCCTCAATCCTGCTCTGAACATAACTCCCAACTCTAATGGATTGTTCGGCTTTGAGCCTAATAGCCCCCACCATAATTAGTTCGATATATTCATGTTGAGTCTGAGTTTGACTTTTTCTACATCTTCCTTCATGGGACCAGTTTCCGCATCCTAAGCATCGTTGTATCCTTTTTCTCTTCTTTTCATTGCGCTTTTAGAAACTCCACAAAATGGTGGCCTTTGTTCATCTTGAAGCCACTTTTTCCTCACCTCATTGCTAAAGAGAAAGATTTTCTCCCTAAATTCTGGAGGCAACCTAGGCAACCTAAGTTCTTGAGGACAAGCAAGGCTTTTCGTTTGTTTCTTCGTTTGAAGCTTGGGTTTACCTGAAAATACATTTTAACATGATAAGTAGCTATTTGAACTATATCATTTGATAGAAGTTGCAATTTTTAGAGATTATTTGATGCTAAAAAGATGTATAATTTTATATAAATCAAACATCCCCACACTTGAACCTTGCTTGTCCTCAAGCAAGCTACTTGTAAATATCTTCTAAAAATAGCAAGTTACGACCATAGCTTAAACATCAAGAGTTCCAAGAGAATGGGAACAAAATAACCAACCTTTTATCATAAGAATATATGTAGTGATATATAAAAAGGTGATTTGTTTTTATGAGCTTCTGTTTGTGCAAAACGTTACGTTCTCGCAATGTTCACTCACACTCGGTTTTATATCTGATCATACATGTGATGTATATATGTGAACACTCTTAGCCAAAATGTGACCTGTGATAAATAAGCTTATAACAAGTTCAAATCTCCACCTTTGTGAAGGGTTGCATAGTTCCGAAGGTAATATAGGTTGTTTTTGTTTGAGTAGGGATTTGGTATTTTGTGGTGGTTCAAGGGTTTAGGTTAATGAGGTTGAGGATGGCAATTACAACTTCTGCTGATTGTTGAGTGTTCTAAGATGTCTTAAATTGTTAGCTCCTTTCTCCCGATTGTTGAATTATTTATTTTTTTACAAACCTAGTGACTCTTTTAAGGTCAGATCGTAAAGACCAGTCTTGTCGAGGATGTGAATTAGTTCTTCCTAAATCCTGCTCTGAATATAACTCCCAACTCTAATGGATTGTTTGGCTTTGAGCCTAATAGCCCCCACCATCATTAGTTCGATATATTCATGTTGAGATTGAGTTTGACTTTTTCTACATCTTCCTTCATGGGACCAGTTTCTGCATCCTAAGCATCGTTCGTATCCTTTTTCTCTTCTTTTCATTGCGCTTTTAGAAACTCCACAAAATGGTGGCCTTTGTTCATCTTGAAGCCACTTTTTCCTCACCTCATTGCTAAAGAGAAAGATTCTCTCCCTAAATTCAGGAGGCAACCTAGGCAACCTAAGTTCTTGAGGACAAGCAAGGCTTTTTGTTTGTTTCTTCGTTTGAAGCTTGGGTTTACCTGAAAATACATTTTAACATGATAAGTAGCTATTTGAACTATATCATTTGATAGAAGTTGCAATTTTTAGAGATTATTTGATGCTAAAAAGATGTATAAATTTATATAAATCAAACATCCCCACACTTGAACCTTGCTTGTCCTCAAGCAAGCTACTTGTAAATATCTTCTAAAAATAGCAAGTTAGGACCATAGCTTAAACATCAAGAGTTCCAAGAGAATGGGAACAAAATAACCAACCTTTTATCATAAGAATATATGTAGTGATATATAAAAAGGTGATTTGTTTTTATGAGCTTCTGTTTGTGCAAAACGTCACGTTCTCGCAATGTTCACTCACACTCGGTTTTATATCTGATCATTCATGTGATGTATATATGTGAACACTCTTAGCCAAAATGTGACCTGTGATAAATAAGCTTATAACAAGTTCAAATCTCCACCTTTGTGAAGGGTGGCATAGTTCCGAAGGTAATATAGGTTGTTTTTGTTTGAGTAGGGATTTGGTATTTTGTGGTGGTTCAAGGGTTTAGGTTAATGAGGATGAGGATGGTAATTACAACTTCTGCTGATTGTTGAGAGTTCTAAGATGTCTTAAATTGTTAGCTCCTTTCTCCCGATTGCTGAATTATTTATTTGTTTACAAACCTAGTGACTCTTTTAAGGTCAGATCGTAAAGACCAGTCTTGTCGAGGATGTGAATTAGTTCTTCCTCAATCCTGCTCTGAACATAACTCCCAACTCTAATGGATTATTCGGCTTTGAGCCTAATAGCCCCCACCATCATTAGTTCGATATATTCATGTTGAGACTGAGTTTGACTTTTTCTACATCTTCCTTCATGGGACCAGTTTCTGCATCCTAAGCATCGTTCGTATCCTTTCTCTTCTTTTATTGCGCTTTAGAAACTACACAAAATGGTGGCCTTTGTTCATCTTGAAGCCACTTTTTCCTCACCTCATTGCTAAAGAGAAAGATTTTCTCCCTAAATTCTGGAGGCAACCTAGGCAACCTAAGTTCTTGAGAACAAGCAAGGCTTTTCGTTTGTTTCTTCGTTTGAATCTTGGGTTTACCTGAAAATACATTTTAACATGATAAGTAGCTATTTGAACTATATCATTTGATAGAAGTTGCAATTTTTAGAGATTATTTGATGCTAAAAAGATGTATAATTTTATATAAATCAAACATCCCCACACTTGAACCTTGCTTGTCCTCAAGCAAGCTACTTGTAAATATCTTCTAAAAATAGCAAGTTAGGACCATAGCTTAAACATCAACAGTTCCAAGAGAATGGGAACAAAATAACCAACCTTTTATCATAAGAATATATGTAGTGATATATAAAAAGGTGATTTGTTTTTATGAGCTTCTGTTTGTGCAAAACGTCACGTTCTCGCAATGTTCACTCACACTCGGTTTTATATCTGATCATACATGTGATGTATATATGTGAACACTCTTAGCCAAAATGTGACCTGTGATAAATAAGCTTATAACAAGTTCAAATCTCCACCTTTGTGAAGGGTTGCATAGTTCCGAAGGTAATATAGGTTGTTTTTGTTTGAGTAGGGATTTGGTATTTTGTGGTGGTTCAAGGGTTTAGGTTAATGAGGATGAGGATGGTAATTACAACTTCTGCTGATTGTTGAGAGTTCTAAGATGTCTTAAATTGTTAGCTCCTTTCTCCCGATTGCTGAATTATTTATTTTTTTACAAACCTAGTGACTCTTTTAAGGTCAGATCGTAAAGACCAGTCTTGTCGAGGATGTGAATTAGTTCTTCCTCAATCCTGCTCTGAACATAACTCCCAACTCTAATGGATTGTTCGGCTTTGAGCCTAATAGCCCCCACCATCATTAGTTCGATATATTCATGTTGAGACTGAGTTTGACTTTTTCTACATCTTCCTTCATGGGACCAGTTTCTGCATCCTAAGCATCGTTCATATCCTTTCTCTTCTTTTCATTGTGCTTTTAGAAACCCCACAAAATGGTGGCCTTTGTTCATCTTGAAGCCACTTTTTCCTCACCTCATTGCTAAAGAGAAAGATTTTCTCCCTAAATTCTGGAGGCAACCTAGGCAACCTAAGTTCTTGAGGACAAGCAAGGCTTTTCGTTTGTTTCTTCGTTTGAAGCTTGGGTTTACCTGAAAATACATTTTTACATGATAAGTAGCTATTTGAACTATATCATTTGATAGAAGTTGCAATTTTTAGAGATTATTTGATGCTAAAAAGATGTATAATTTTATATAAATCAAACATCCCCACACTTGAACCTTTCTTGTCCTCAAGCAAGCTACTTGTAAATATCTTCTAAAAATAGCAAGTTAGGACCATAGCTTAAACATCAGCAGTTCCAAGAGAATGGGAACAAAATAACCAACCTTTTATCATAAGAATATATGTAGTGATATATAAAAAGGTGATTTGTTATTATGAGCTTCTGTTTGTGCAAAACGTCACGTTCTCGCAATGTTCACTCACACTCGGTTTTTATATCTGATCATACATGTGATTGCATATATGTGAACACTCTTAGCCAAAATGTGACCTGTGATAAATAAGCTTATAACAAGTTCAAATCTCCACCTTTGTGAAGGGTTGCATAGTTCCGAAGGTAATATAGGTTGTTTTTGTTTGAGTAGGGATTTGGTATTTTGTGGTGGTTCAAGGGTTTAGGTTAATGAGGATGAGGATGGTAATTACATCTTCTGTTGATTGTTGAGAGTTCTAAGATGTCTTAAATTGTTAGCTCCTTTCTCCCGATTGCTGAATTATTAATTTTTTTTACAAACCTAGTGACTCTTTTAAGGTCAGATCGTAAAGACCAGTCTTGTCAAGGATGTGAATTAGTTCTTCCTCAATCCTGCTCTGAACATAACTCCCAACTCTAATGGATTGTTCGGCTTTGAGCCTAATAGCCCCCACCATAATTAGTTCGATATATTCATGTTGAGACTGAGTTTTGACTTTTTCTACATCTTCCTTCATGGGACCAGTTTCCGCATCCTAAGCATCGATGTATCCTTTTTCTCTTCTTTCATTGCGCTTTTAGAAACTCCACAAAATGGTGGCCTTTGTTCATCTTGAAGCCACTTTTTCCTCACCTCATTGCTAAAGAGAAAGATTTTCTCCCTAAATTCTGGAGGCAACCTAGGCAACCTAAGTTCTTGAGGACAAGCAAGGCTTTTCGTTTGTTTCTTCGTTTGAAGCTTGGGTTTACCTGAAAATACATTTTAACATGATAAGTAGCTATTTGAACTATATCATTTGATAGAAGTTGCAATTTTTAGAGATTATTTGATGCTAAAAAGATGTATAATTTTATATAAATCAAACATCCCCACACTTGAACCTTGCTTGTCCTCAAGCAAGCTACTTGTAAATATCTTCTAAAAATAGCAAGTTACGACATAGCTTAAACATCAAGAGTTCCAAGAGAATGGGAACAAAATAACCAACCTTTTATCATAAGAATATATGTAGTGATATATAAAAAGGTAATTTGTTTTTATGAGCTTCTGTTTGTGCAAAACGTTACGTTCTCGCAATGTTCACTCACACTCGGTTTTATATCTGATCATACATGTGATGTATATATGTGAACAATCTTAGCCAAAATGTGACCTGTGATAAATAAGCTTATAACAAGTTCAAATCTCCACCTTTGTGAAGGGTTGCATGGTTCCGAAGGTAATATAGGTTGTTTTTGTTTGAGTAGGGATTTGGTATTTTGTGGTGGTTCAAGGGTTTAGGTTAATGTGGTTGAGGATGGCAATTACAACTTCTGCTGATTGTTGAGTGTTCTAAGATGTCTTAAATTGTTAGCTCCTTTCTCCCGATTGTTGAATTATTTATTTTTTTACAAACCTAGTGACTCTTTTAAGGTCATATCGTAAAGACCAGTCTTGTCGAGGATGTGAATTAGTTCTTCCTCAATCCTGCTCTGAATATAACTCCCAACTCTAATGGATTGTTTGGCTTTGAGCCTAATAGCCCCCACCATCATTAGTTCGATATATTCATGTTGAGGCTGAGTTTGACTTTTTCTACATCTTCCTTCATGGACCAGTTTCTGCATCCTAAGCATCGTTCGTATCCTTTTTTCTCTTCTTTTCATTGCGCTTTTAGAAACTCCACAAAATGGTGGCCTTTGTTCATCTTGAAGCCACTTTTTCCTCACCTCATTGCTAAAGTGAAAGATTCTCTCCCTAAATTCAGGAGGCAACCTAGGCAACCTAAGTTCTTGAGGACAAGCAAGGCTTTTTGTTTGTTTCTTCGTTTGAAGCTTGGGTTTACCTGAAAATACATTTTAACATGATAAGTAGCTATTTGAACTATATCATTTGATAGAAGTTGCAATTTTTAGAGATTATTTGATGCTAAAAAGATGTATAATTTTATATAAATCAAACATCCCCACACTTGAACCTTGCTTGTCCTCAAGCAAGCTACTTGTAAATATCTTCTAAAAATAGCAAGTTAGGACCATAGCTTAAACATCAAGAGTTCCAAGAGAATGGGAACAAAATAACCAACCTTTTATCATAAGAATATATGTAGTGATATATAAAAAGGTGATTTGTTATTATGAGCTTCTGTTTGTGCAAAACGTCACGTTCTCGCAAAGTTCACTCACACTCGGTTTTATATCTGATCATTCATGTGATGTATATATGTGAACACTCTTAGCCAAAATGTGACCTGTGATAAATAAGCTTATAACAAGTTCAAATCTCCACCTTTGTGAAGGGTGGCATAGTTCCGAAGGTAATATAGGTTGTTTTTGTTTGAGTAGGGATTTGGTATTTTGTGGTGGTTCAAGGGTTTAGGTTAATGAGGATGAAGATGGTAATTACAACTTCTGCTGATTGTTGAGAGTTCTAAGATGTCTTAAATTGTTAGCTCCTTTCTCCCGATTGCTGAATTATTTATTTTTTTACAAACCTAGTGACTCTTTTAAGGTCAGATCGTAAAGACCAGTCTTGTCGAGGATGTGAATTAGTTCTTCCTCAATCCTGCTCTGAACATAACTCCCAACTCTAATGGATTGTTCGGCTTTGAGCCTAATAGCCCCCACCATCATTAGTTCGATATATTCATGTTGAGACTGAGTTTGACTTTTTCTACATCTTCCTTCATGGGACCAGTTTCTGCATCCTAAGCATCGTTCGTATCCTTTCTCTTCTTTTCATTGCGCTTTTAGAAACTCCACAAAATGGTGGCCTTTGTTCATCTTGAAGCCACTTTTTCCTCACCTCATTGCTAAAGAGAAAGATTTTCTCCCTAAATTCTGGAGGCAACCTAGGCAACCT
>NW_027506175.1:0-37841 GCF_021521415.1 Bidens hawaiensis | reverse complement strand
TTTGGAAATCACATAATTGACCAAACATTGAGAACAATTTTAGCACTTTACTCAAATAATTATATTTAAGCTTTGTAATCTTTCATGTGTTAGAACTTTAGCTCATAAGCATAAAGTACTTTACTTGCTTTTTTGGACGGGAGTCTGTTTACAATTATAATTGTTGGAAGAATTCTTTACAGAAAAAGAACAAGAATTTTCTTAACCTTTCCAAGAGTTTCTTTTATTTCACAAAGGTTATATAGAAGGTGGATTTAATATTTGAATATTATTTGTATAAATGATTTGGCAAACATGAATTTAATCACTATGAAACATTGTAAAAGTTTAATCACTAAATATTCTCATACTAATAAAGAATTCAATGCACCCTTTGGTCTTTGACTTTGGTGAAACTCACAACTCATTCTAGGGCTTACACTATGCGTCGAGGGATGTCATGCTTTTTTCACCTTTCTAGTTAGCCCACTAATGCCATTTTGGTATAATTTATAAGTGAGATCCACCCACTAACCATCAATGAAACTATTTTTGTTTCTTTATTTTATTTATATATAGTTAATTCACAACATGGTAGTTAAATGATGAGTTAGTTAATACCTATTTTCTACCGTTCAAAAAAAGTTAATACCTATTTTCTATGTCACAATAATATAACATTATGCTTTTTTTTATTTAGTTCAAAACACATAGCATTAGCTATTCCTAAGAGCATTCCCAATGGCTTCTCTAAAATTTGTGAGAGAGTTCTCTATTTTTTAGAGATGGTTAAAAGTATTTTTGAGAGGAGGAGAGAGAAAATGTTACTGTTCATGGTTAAATTTGAAGAAACACACTGTTCACCTCTATAATTTTTTAATGTTTTTTAAAGTGGTTGTGAGTGAATGAGAGAGAAAATGTAATGATAAAAGTATAAAAAAATATTATTTAATTGAAAATGAAAGAGAAAAGATTGTGTTTTTAGTGTAATTATAAAGATGAAGATAGAGAATGGACTGGGAAAGAGCATTCCCAGCCCATTCCTTACCATATATCCCATATATATCACATAATTACACTAAAAATCATTGTTTTTCTCTCTTCTGTTTAATTAAATAATACTTTTTATACCTTTATCTTTTCCCCTTCCTCTACTCACAACTACTTTTAAAAAATTATACGGTGTAAACAGTAAAACCCTAAATTTAACTTTCTCATAGAAAATTTTCTCTCTCCTCTACTTACAGCCACTCATAGCCATACTGTATAATTTACAAATCTCCCTCACATATTTTTAGGGAACGGTTCAAGAATGCTCTAAATCACCTATTAATCGGGGAAAAAACTGTACCACAGAAAGAAGTCACGAGAGAGAAGAGCTTTCGTTTTTCACTAGATTTTACATTACATTTTTAAATACATTATTTCAATATCATTTATATATTCAAGCAGCCACTTTTTTATTTAACCAATTTGCATTAGATACATAAGCTCAGCCGGCCAACGTCGGCAGTCTTACATATAATATGAACCTGATTGTCATCTACTTCTACTTAAAAAAAGTTTCTATTTGGAAATTAGCAAAAACAAAGTCTTGGAAAACCCATTAGCAAACTATGGGTTCTTCCTTCAGTTGTTGTGATTCAGACAAGGTTAATGAAGGGTATGCAAAATATAATTAGGGTTACATAAAGTTCTTTTTGTCATATATATTTAAATGGTATATATTGCTTCTCAGGATTCCATCAAGCAATGGTCACTCTCCATGGAGAATCTTTACTTTCAAGGAGTTGCATTCAGCCACTAATGGTTTTAGTGAAGATAACAAGCTTGGAGAGGGGGGTTTCGGAAGCGTTTTCTGGGGCAAAACGTCCGATGGTCTTCAGGTAAGATTTGTGTTATGTTTTCTTTCTGATTTCACCATGATATGTTGTAGCGTCAACAATGTAAACCCTTGCTATAGTTTAGGATAAATTACCATGTTACTTATATCACTCTAGGTGTGACTAGACCAGAAAATTCTATAATTGAGTAAAATTTATAGGTTCAGAACTGTCTACATATGTGTTGGCCACTAATTATAAGATTTTTTTACATCATATTAAAGATTTACTAGTGTAACAAATACTATTCAAGATATGCCTTTGACACGTGCTTGAATGTGGAGTTTTTTTTTTTCTTTTTTTAACATAATGTGTTTTAATTTAATATTTTAAGTATAATCTACTAACAAAATATTTTCATATTTATTTAAGTAGGTTAAATAGTTTTTAGTCAATAACTTGTTTTTGTTAATTTTATGAAAAATACTAAATGCATATGTTTGTATAAATTTTTTTTATAAACATCCTGGTATAAATTTAACGAAAACAGATTTTTTGAAAAAAAAAGAACATTTTTTTGTCTGGTGAATGACTTTGACACGTGCTTGAACCGGCATGCTTAGCGAAATATTTACGTTTTTTTATTACCCGATAATGATGAGTACTCGAAATTATTTTTTTTATTTTACATTTGTACATGAAATTTAATATTCATATTTCAGTTATATTAAATTAACTTTACTTATATTAATATTATTATTTTATTTAAAAAGATAGGGAAGTGGTGAAATGGTAACCATTTCCATGATATTGTAGAAAATAGTGGAGTAAGTAAGATATGATGTGGCGTTGACGTGGCATACTAAAATGAGAAACAAAATGGCATCTACACCCTTTAGTCTAAGCACTATCCCCATACAACATTGAAATACGCTTAGGCACCTTGATACTTAGGGGGTGTTTGGGTGAGCTTTTAGAATTGCTTTTTTGCTGATTTTCTTTTTGAAAAGCAAAAGCAACTTTTGAAAACTTCAATTTGAAGTTTTTGAAGGAGTTTTGTCAAACGATCTTTTGCTTTTCAACAAACAAATAGCAAATAAGCAAGTTTTAAAAGCTCATCCAAACACCCCCTTAGACACCTCTCAAGGCTAAGCGCACTGCCTTAAACAACATAGAAGTATGCTTAAGTCACCTTTGTAGCATATATGCTGATACATAGGCTCCTTTGAAGCCTAATCACACTGACTTATATATACAATTTGCAATGCACTTATACTTCAATTTTTTTTTTCAAAATAGGAAATTAAAAAAGGGTGAAATGGTTTTTAGAAGAGAGAAATGGTTGTAATGGTTTATAGGAGATCCGTCATTTGAAATGGCGGATCTCAGATTATATATAGGTCATGTCAGTTTGTGTCGGGTGAGGTGGATAACTATTGGGTGTTCCGCCATTTGAAATGACGGATATGGTACTTTTATTGTGTGTTCCGCCATTTCAAATAGCAGATGTCACCTTTTTGATCCGACACTTTGACTGACGATTCACGTTTCCCAAAGTAGTTTGCCCCTATGTGTAAAAAAGACATCTGCCATTTGAAATGGCAAGTGTCGTCTTGACATCCGCCATTTCAACTGCCAAGTGTGAATAGTACATGTACTAACATATTTGACCATTGATTGACAAGCATAATGCCCCATTTTTCTTTTTATATTTATTAACATATGTTTTTCACTTTCATTTTATTTTTTAAAAAGACATTATTTATAAAAATAATATAATTAATTATTAAAAAAATAATTTGTATTACTAAAAGGACTAGTTTGTTTTTATTTTTAATTTTTTTACTTTTATTTTTTAATTATTAATAATTAATTAGTGTTATTAAAAAGCTAATAATTAGGATTATTAATTAACATTAAAAAGCTAATAAATATAAATAAAAGTAATGCCGGGTACTCCGTACGCGGCCCCCAATGGCTAAAGGTAGCTCGAGCCGGCCACGAGTTCGGACGGACGAAGCCCCTAGCGGTCCACCTATTGAGGGATTCCCGGATAAAACCCGACCCCACGCCCGCCAAACGGCACAATAGCAAGGAGCCGGTAAAACCGGGTGAGATCAGGACCCGAACCCTGGCTTGCCAGGGTCATTCCTCATATCTCTCATATAAATTGGTGATAGTGAGGTTTGAACCCACTACCTCTCACTATTATTAAAATTAATTAGTATTATTAATTATTAAAATTAATTAGTATTATTAATTTCCTATTTTGAAAAAAGATTCATGAGTTACATGTTTGGTTTATTAGAACCATACGAACTTTTGATTTGAGTAAGTAAAGGACTATTTCAAATGTTCAATTGTTGTGTTTTAGATCGAACCGTACGAGCCATTGCTTTATGGTAGTAACTCAATTTTTATATTTATTAGTTTTATAATTTTAATTAATAATACTAATTATTAGCTTTTTAATAATACTAATTAATTATTAACAATTAAAAATTAAAAGTAAAAACAGACTAGTCTTTTTAACATACAAATTATTTTTTAATAATTAATTATATTATTTTTATAAATAATGTCTTTTTAAAAAATAAAATAAAAGTGAAAAACATGTATTAATAAATATAAAAAGAAAAATGGGGCATTGTGCATGTCAATCAATGGTCAAATCTGTTAGTACATGTACTGTTCACACTTGCCATTTTGAAACGACGAATGCCAAGACGGCACTTGCCATTTCAAATGGCAGAGGTCTTTTTTACACATATGGGCAAGCTACTTTAGGAAACATGAATCATCGATCAAAGGGGCGGATCAAAAAAGTGACATCTGCCATTTGAAATGGCGGAACACACAATAAAAGTACCACATCCGCCATTTCAAATGCCGGAACACCCAATAGTTGTCCACCTCACCCGACATAAACTGACATGACCTATATATAATCTGAGATCCGCCATTTCAAATGGCTATAAACCATTACAACCGTTTCTCTCTCTTAAAAACCATTTCACCCTTCTTTAATTTCCTATTTTGAAAAAAATTCACTTATACTTAGACACCTTTGGAGCTTAAACAAACTTGTCCATACAACCTTGAAAATACACTTGGGTACCGATGCAGTCTATTTGTATTTCAGTTATAAACATATGTTTGTCGCTAAGTAATATGTGGTTTTGTGTACATTTTAGATTGCAGTTAAGCAACTGAAATCGATGAATTTGAAAGCAGAGATGGAATTTGCGGTTGAGGTGGAAGTTCTTGGCAGGGTTCGACACAAGAATTTGTTGGGACTAAGGGGTTATTGTGCTTCGGCCGAACAAAGACTTATAGTCTATGATTATATGCCTAATCTTAGTTTGTTGTCTCACCTTCATGGCCAGTTTGCGGCTGAAGTTCAACTTGATTGGAAAAAGAGAATGAAAATTGCTATTGGATCGGCAGAAGGACTATTGTAAGCTTCACTAAACACCTTTTTAATTTACACTTTGGATTTTCACATAAAGAATATTGTAGGCTTCAATAAACACTATAGAAAACACACTTTTACCAACTAAACGCGGATGGATTGTCAAGAAATTCTTTTTTGGAACTTAATTGGCTTATATTATATTTTAGTAAATCAAACTACTAGTCATCAAACGACCAAACTGGCATTCCTACATACACAACTTGTAGATACTTTTGCGATGTTGAAAACAATGGTTGCCAAATTTAAGTAATGCCGGCCCTTGGAATGGAAATATTGCCAAGAAGGTGAGGAAAGCTACTTGAAAGGCCGTCTATGTGATTTTTATGCATGGATTAATTTATAAAGATTTAATCACTTTTAAATTATTTTCATCATGAAATCAACATCATAATATTCATTTGTGTTTCTTTGTCTGGTCAAATGGATTCTAACCATATAGGTGTGTGTAAAAAGGGACCTCGTCACGGCCTACCTAGCTCAGGTGTAGCCTATTTATCTAAGGCAACTTAAGATATATGTCAAGTCATTTAGAAAGGAAGACCAATAGGCTCCCTTGATGCTTATAGAGGTGCCCGAGGAGCCTAATATTATTGGAATATGTCTATATTCGTTTGGGTATTTGTTTTATAAACTTTTTGGTAAAAATGGCTATTTTGATAATTCTTCCTCTCGTTAAATTGTAAAGATTTGGTGATTTTATATATTTTTTTATCACAAATGAAATTATATTTATTTATCTGTCTTTTTCTGGTCATGACATGGACTTGCTAAACGGGCCCAAAAAATAAATAATTTCAATTTTAGCATGCAGAAAAGCTATTACAATTTTCATACAAAGGTCGTACGTTGTAACAAAAATTAATAGAACACATTCAAAACTATGCTTAAAAGTTGTAATATTCATACTTCATATAGATATATTTTAAAACACTGTGCTTAGTATTAGAATATAAGCTAGACTTAGTTATTTAAGTTTATTATTATTTATTGGTTTAGATTAATGGAAGATTAATTAGTTTAGAGTCTTTTATATATTTGTATTAGTTGAAGGCTCATCATGTAAACATAGAAAGTAAACTGTTTAATACAATTGTAAGGTTGAGTTGATTTCATAATCGATGCGTCTTTTCTGTATGTTTATATAGGGCGGTCAAGAACGATAAGAAGTGTCGATCTTTCTGTAATTCACATCACAGATTCAATAATAATACGCATGTTCTTCATGATAGTCATTTGATTCCAACAGTACTCAGTTTGTATTTCTTTCCTCTAGCTTTTATTTTAACATATTTGATGTTGCAGGTACTTGCACCATGAAGTTACACCCCACATAATCCACAGAGACATTAAGGCAAGTAATGTCCTCCTAGACTCCAACTTCGAACCACTAGTAGCTGACTTTGGATTCGCCAAGCTAATTCCAGATGGTGTTAGCCACATGACCACCAGGGTCAAGGGCACCCTAGGTTACTTAGCCCCTGAATACGCCATGTGGGGTAAGGTCTCGGAAAGTTGCGATGTTTACAGCTTTGGCATTCTTCTCCTAGAACTCGTAACAGGACGAAAACCGATTGAGAAACTCCCGGGAGGTGTAAAACGAACCATAACCGAATGGGCTGAACCCTACATTGAAAAGGGAAGGTTTCGTGACTTGGCTGACCCGAAATTGAGAGGCAATTTTGACGAAGATCGGTTGAAACAGTTCATAAATGCGGCTGCACTTTGTGTGCAGAGTGAGCCCGAAAGGAGGCCGAATATGAAGGAAGTTGTGAGGCTGCTTAAAGGGTATGAACCTAAGGGGAATGTGATGCAGTTGAGGTTAAAGAGTGTCAAATATGGAGATGATCTTGTGGCTAAGGATCAAGCTAGTGATGATGACGATGAAGATGATTATAACGGGGATCGAAAGGGTGACGCGTATGATGAAAGTGATGCTTATGGAGTTTTTGGTGCCATGAGCAATGTGCAGAGGATGCATGATCCATACAAGAGGTATGCAGACAGAATGGGAAAGAAAGGATAATTACAATCTCTTGTTTAACCAATTGAAAACGTCGAAAGTACCAGTTTTTCGGATGCTGGTCTTGGATGTTACAAAAATATTTTGTTTAATCTCCTTATGCTGATAATTATCTGTTTAAACGGAGTTTCTATGTATCTTTAAATTATTTGTTATATAAATTGGGGTTGTAAATTGCAATATTCTTAATACATTGTCATTTGGTATTGTTGAAAACTTAACTCTAAAGCACATATGAATGTATAAGGAAAATTATCAAAGTAGGAATCTTGGCACATCTTTTACAAAATAGGCACTAAAAATTTGGGTAATATAGGCATGGCCAACAAGAGTTAGCCACATAAGTTGCTTGTGCATCTCTAGGCACCGACTAAGCCCAACTTTTCGTCCTCCCAATATTTATTGGCACAACATGATGATGATATATGTCACTCAAGGCTACCTCGTTGACGTGAATTTGAATAAGATGACTACACATGCCTTGTCATACTTGTTGGGCACCGTGATAACCCTCTTAATCAAGGCAAGTATGCAGCCTGCTTATCAAATTTAGGCAACGAGGTAGCCTTGCTGTGACATAGGTCATCATTATGTTGTGTCAACTATTTAATATTGGAAGAAAGAAAAGTTGGGCTCACTTGATAGGAGCTTACGTGGGCAACTCCTGTTGGGCATATGTAGGTCGACCCGAAAGCAGATCTAACAACAAGTTCTTGAATCAATCTTACTCACTATCTAGCGGAAATCACTAGTAAGCAATCGAGGTATCGGATCTTGATGGTATTTAATTGGTTATTGCCTTGAGAAGAGAAGAGAGGAAGAGAGAGTTTGGAAGAGTTGGTAATATATGGATAAGGTAGAAAAGCTTGCAAAAAAGTTGTAGTGCGAGCCATACCATGCTTGTTCTACTATATTCGGCCTAGTGGGCTAAAACATTACATGGCCTCAAACCTAAATATACATAAACAAAACCGACAAGCTACTAAAATACATCGTTGATGAAACGGACAAATACAAAAAACTAATATGCAAAATGGGGTTCTACAATCTCCCTCTAGTCTTTAGTGTTTGTGTCGTTAGCTTCTATCTTTAGTCGGTCTCATATTCGAAAAAGGGGGGTGATAGTAAAAAAATTGATTGTAAACAAGATAGCACACAGACTCGTTGAACGTCTCAACTATTCGGTTAGTGTTGTCCCTTCGAACATCTTCCACTGTAGACAAAGGAGAGTTGCAGAGCTTCAACAAGTCCTCTTTGTCGAGACCAGCCACTTCATGCTCGTTGAAGAAACGAAGTGTGTGCATGGTCTCACGGTGGATCACCACTTCCCCTATGCCATTGTTAAACTCCCATGCAATGAAATCATACAACATGTTGGGAGTGAACGGTTCACTATGGCATATCGGCTCACCATGGTCATTCAACATCTTGTACCTCCAGGACTTTCTTCTCTTGCCGGTGCTGGGGTCCACTTCGGTAGGATGAAGGAACGATCTACCCTTGTTGAGAATGAAGTTGGGGTAGTCGTCCTTCCACTCTCTTCTAAGAAGCGTTTGAACCATCCTTCAAGTTTCTCATCATAAGAACCTCTTCCCGCTGCTCTTTAAAATAATTCATGTCAGATACTGACAATGAGTGCATGTCAGAGTAACTCAAATAGGTGAGATCCCCATTGGTTCGCCTTATAGCCCATCTCCTGCTGCCATTGTGCTATTTGAAGTACATGATGGGAGAGTCGTGATAGTGGTGGTTTCGGCACTGTTGTGGCAACAACGGTTTCCACACCGCTTGTCATCCCACATCCACACCACTCATTACAGCCACATTCATACCGCTAGGACCAGTCTCAGTCTAATGTCCTTCCCTGTCATGGCCACTTCTTACTTTTGTCCTGGGATTCACCCAACTCCTAAAGACATTATCAAGTCGACCATCAAGATCCTCAATATCCTGATCTGTCATCTGCATGAGCTGAGAGGCGGCGAGGTATTTGCTAACCATTTCTTCATTTACTTTCAACTGAATCTCGTTCAATCTGTCTTGCTCGGCCAATGTTTCCTTCAGCCTATCAACTTCGGAACGGAGATCCATATTTTTAGCCAAAAGAGTAGCGACATTTCTTTAGGGTCCTTGGTCACCCTCAAGTAACCCGATCCTGGCTACCAACCTTTCAGTATCCTGCAAAATCCCGATCAGTTCACTTCTCCAAATCATCTTGGACTTTTTCTTGAGCCCAAGAGGACGATGGCAGGTCACTCTCAAGATAGGAGACTCTTGATTTAAACCTTAGCCCTTCATCATGTTGCATGGTGAGTGACAGTGATTGATCAGTCAATAACTTTTGTTAACTGTCAACTCGCTTCTAGAGGCTTCTATCCACAGTTTTTGACTTTCAGTGAGCCCTTTGTCTTTCTCACGCTCATGCTCCAGATTGGCAACTCTTTCTACAAGTTCGGCCTCCTTCTTCCTTTGTTCCCTCACAATTCGATCATCAACAATTCCTGTTTAGCTTGCTTCTCTTTTGATTCCTCCAATGCTTGAATCCTTTCAAGAATAGGATCAGTGTACACTGGAGCCTTTATATACCTTCCACTTGACAATGGGGTTGGGGTCATGAAAATGGTGGCTTGGGTAACAGTTGTAGGAGTTGTTGATTGGGTAGGCTGGGCTTGAGTTTGGATTGACACGGTTAAGGCTTGGGTCTGGATTGATGTGGTAAGGGCTAATGGTAAGGTTATTAGCTCAGTTGTGGTTTCGGTTATTGGGGAAGTGACTTGTGCAGTGGTTGATGATGAGGTAAAGGTTTGTGACTAGTATGTTGATGTTCTAAGTGGGGAGGTAAAGTATGGTGATCCTATAGGTGAGGTTATTCTAGGAGGTGATTGAGTTGGTTGGATTATTGGTGAAGTATGGGTTGGAGAGGTGATGGGTAGGCTTTCAAAGATAGAGGGTAGTGGTTTGTCTAGTCTCGTTGGGGAGAGTTCGGGTGAGGTTGTTGGTGTTGGACCTGTTATGCCCAAGACACAGATTTTTATTGATGTGGCTAGTATGTCATGATCCAAGTTGGGTCATACCCAATAACAAGCTAGACAAACACCAACAATATTTGTTTACATATGATATGATCATTACAAATAAATATTAACACTTGAGTTATTTAGAAAGGGGTTTCTAAATACAATGTACTTGTGTAGTAAATAAATCATATGGATGATTTATATTTGAGAGAACTTTAAATAGTGTTATTTAAGTTGGTTAAATAACAATATGTAAACCAAATTACCAAGCATGTCACCTATATGTTTTATAACATAAATGGAAAGTTATAAAAATAACAATAATAATAATAATGAGAAAGGAAGCCCCCCCCCCCTCTCTTGTACTCTTCATTATTTTATTATTATTTTGAGATAGTGGATACATGCAATGGTATGGATTGGTGGACTTGGGTGGTGCCACTTTGAAAGACTTATTATCTTTCTTCCTTTCATTTTTTCTCTCTAACACAACACACATTCAACACAAGAATACTTGAGAGAAACTCTCTCTACTACTCTCTTCTTCTCTTGAAGGGCCAAGAGTAAGAACAAGTACACTAGAGGAAGTATCCTTTACACCCATTCTTCTCTTCCTCTCTTTGGACGGCCAAGGAAAAAGGAACTAAGGAGAAGATACAAGTGTTGCCAAATCCTAGCTACAAGTGGGGTTTGTTGGAAGCTTGGGGTATGCTAGCTTGAGGAGCTTCATATTCAAGTTCTTGCCTTCTTCATCATCATCTCCTTCCTCTTCCTTGGATTTGAAAGGTAGCTTTAACATGCATGTACTTATAGTGACATGCATGTGTTTGATAGTGTGTATTTCGTATATGGATCCGGGCTTGGGTTTTGCATGTGTAAAATTGGTTTTATACATATCAAATTAACAAGATTTAAAACTAATTTCCGCTGCGTTTTTGGTAAAATAGGGATTTTATCACTTTGATAATCTTGTTAAAACCCAACAATGGCATCAAGAGCCACTTATACGGATGCATGCTTCATTAGACCCAAAAAATTTTTGGGTTTATGGTGGGGTTTTACCATATGGCCGAAAATTTTGGGGGTTTTGGTTACCCCATGAATTTTCAAGGTTATACTTTACATGCATGTGGTAATCTTGAAAAACTAAGTCATTTGGATGATTGCTTGTGTTGTTTGGACAAAACCCGGAACTTTCGGTTTTGTCAAGTTTGGCCGAAAGTTTTAGGTAAAGGGGAACCATTTTGGGTCTTGTATTAATGCATATATGGATATGTATTGGATGTTCATAACCTAGTCATAGCCTTGTGTTTGGTTGAATGTTTGTGTTGTGTTATTTATTCATTCGATATGGTTGTAATTTATTTGGGTTGTGTAATCTATTTATTCATTTCAATTGGTTTGTAATAATAAGTAGATTAGATGCATTTCTTTTACTAGAGAAAAATATATTAGGATATATTTTTGTAAAAGAAGATGCAAAGGAAGAGAGCCCAAATAAAATGGATGGAGACCACAACACGGGGGTAAAAACTTGGAGCATCTGGATGCGGGATCAAGTGGGAGTTTACCGAAACAAGCTCGTGTCCTTTTGAGTCCCTTAGGAGAGACTTTTTGACACACTTGTCTTCGGTCAACAAGTGTGGTCAACATTAGGAGGCTATGGTTATGAACTTGTGGTTGTGTATATTTTATGCTTGCATGGTTGATTTGCTTTTGTTTGTGTTATTGCAATGTGGAACGCTAAAACAACTTAAAATCAACTAGCATAAAATTGGTTCCTTAGAAATCGTTAGGTAATAAAAATTGGTTTTATTAAAGGCTAATGTTTTCATAATAAAAGGGGTTTTATTAATAGGAACTTTGAAAATGGGTTTTTCGACTAAGTACCATACATTTGAATGCATGCAAATGAAAGGTACATAAAAGTTTTCCAATCTAGAATTTTGAAAACTAAAATCCCTTTTATAAAATAAGTTGAACATCATCCTCTTATATTACACTCGAATCACTTGGAACTCGGTGTGGGATAAAGGTCACCTAACCGCATTAGAGGAAACTTGTGAGTTTAGGTGGGTTTGCCATATTTGTGGGATAAAGGTTTCCTAACCACTTGTAAGTGTAAATTCACACGTGTGTGTAAGTAGGACGACTTAAATTGGAAACCATGTGAATAGGGTCACCGAAGCATGGCGTACAATGGTGTTGATGGGATTAAACATGCCAACTAAGCATGAGATGATTAACCGATCCCATAAAACTAGAAGTTGCAAAGGGTTGCAATCGTCAAACGTTGACTACCTTGTTAATTTAAATAGTGGGATAAAGGTCACCTAACTACTATTTGAATGTAACGTTGGGTTCTAGATTTTAATCATTAATTGTCTTGGAGACATAAAAGGGTATTAACGATTAAAATAATTGATATCGAAAATACTAAAATTGAGCTTTGTTATATTTGTAGATGGCCGCAATCAACAATCCACCTAACGTTATTATTCCACCCGTTAATAACCTATCACTAAGATCCATTCTCGATAAGGATCGTCTAAATTATACCAACTTAATGGATTGGTATCGAAACTTGAGAATCGTTCTCAAGCAAGAAAAGAAATACTATGTATTAGAAGATCCAATTCCCGATGAACCTAGCATTGACGATGCCGAAGACCATAACAATTGGGTTAAGCACAATGGGGATTCGGCGCAAGTTTCTTGCCTCATGTTGGGAACTATGATTCCCGAGATTCAAAAGGATTTTGAACTTCATGGGGAATACGACATGATCACCCAACTTAAGGAAATGTTCCTTACACAAGCTAGGGTGGAACGCTTCGAAACGGTTCGAGCGTTTCATGCATGTCGTATGGAGGTAACCCAATCGGTCTCATCTTATGTACTTAAGATGAAAAGCCACATTGATCGTCTCAAGCGCCTTAATTGTCGCGTCTCAAACGAGTTAGCC
This sequence comes from Bidens hawaiensis, assembly GCF_021521415.1. NCBI lineage: Eukaryota > Viridiplantae > Streptophyta > Magnoliopsida > Asterales > Asteraceae > Bidens > Bidens hawaiensis. Next base: position 24,562 of record NW_027506175.1, on the reverse strand, counting down.
ACGGATTTGATCTTAAATGGCCTAACTAAAAGGTTTGAGACATTTGTTATGAATTATAACATGAATGGGTGGGACAAGAGCATTGGTGAGCTTCATGCAATGGTTAAGACGGCTGAGACGGGAATGGGTAAAAAGGTTTTACCCGTTCTCACGATCAATGAGGGAGGCAATAAGAAAAGGCATCACCCAAACCGAAGAAGCTAAAGGTCAGCTCGGAGGATCCGTGCTTTGGATGTAGGGAGATAGGGCATTGGATGAGGAATTGTCCAACCTATCTCAAAGAGTTGAAAGCTAAGAGGGATGCGGGGCAAACCTCGGTTACAACTTTCATGATTCATATTGATCTTAATCTTATTTCCTCTAACACATGGGTATTGGATACCGGATGTGGAACTCATATTTGCAATTCATTGCAAGGGTTCACAGGAAATGAAGGATTCAAGAAAGGAGATATTAGTCTCTTCATGGGCAACGGAGCAAAGGTTGTTGTCGAAGCCTGAGGAGACTATACATTGAAGCTTCCAAATGGTTTGGAAGTTATATTGAAAGATATTTTGTATGCTCCTAATTTGACTAGGAACATTATCTCCGTTTCTTTGTTAAGACAATATGGGTATGATTTTAAGTTTATGGACAATGGTATTTGTGTTTTCATGAATAATGTCTTTTATTTTAAAGCAATGCCGTCTAATGGCATTTATGAATTAGTTCATGATAACTCATCCTTTGATAACATGTTGTACCAATCAAGCACCAAGAAACTTAAAATGGATTTCAGTAATACTTATCTTTGGCATTGTCGCCTTGGTCACATAAACAAAGATCGCATACATACACTTCAAAAGAATGATCTTTTGGAATCAAGTGAAGATGATTCATTTGACAAGTATGAGTCTTGTTTACTTGGGAAGATGACGGAGGACCCCTTTAGTGGAACAAATGAAGGGGCAAAAGACTTATTGGGTATCATACATTCGGATGTATGTGGTCCTTTTAAGACAATGACAAGGAACGGTGAAAGATACTTCATTACTTTTATCGACGATTATAGTCGTTATGGGTATGTGTACTTGTTAAGACGCAAAGATGAAGCCTTTGAAATGTTCAAAGTCTTCCAAAATGAAGTACAAAATCAACTCGATAAAACCATCAAAGTACTTCGTTCGGATAGAGGAGGTGAATACCTAAGTGATGCTTTCCGAGATCATCTTAGAAGTTGTGGAATCATCTCACAACTTACTACACCCGGAACACCACAACATAATGGTGTGTCCGAGAGGAGAAATCGAACTCTATTGGATATGGTTCATCTATTATGGCTAAAAGCACATTGCCACTATCATTTTGGGGTTTCGCTTTGCTCTCCGCGGCCCGTATTTTAAATATGGCCCCAACCAAGAAAGTGGACAAAACACCTTATGAAATATGGAATGGAAGTGTTTCATCATTGTCATATTTAAAGGTATGGGTTTGTGAGGCTTATGTCAAGAACAACACCCAAAACAAACTTGAAAGTCGATCCACTAAGTGTATCTTTGTAGGATATCCCAAGGACTCTATGGGATATTATTTCTACAACCCAACCGAGCAAAAGGTATTTGTTGCTCGAAAGGCCGAGTTCATGGAAACTAAGTTCCTTATGGAAGGTACTAGTAGAACGGTGGAACTCGAGGAGGATCGAGAACCACAAGCCGATACACGTTTGGTTGACACTAGCAATCAACAAGATGTTGTTGATAATGATCAATTGGTTGATCAAGACACACAAAACGTTCACAAATCCGGTAGAATTAGTCATCCACCCGAAAGATATGGATTTTTCATGGATGGATGCTATGTGGTAGATTCGGATGAACCCACCACATACCGTGATGCAATGTCACAATCCAATTGTGACAAATGGCTAGAAGCCATGAACGTAGAGATGCAATCCATGCATGACAACCAAGTATGGGATTTGGTTATACCACCTCTTAATTCTAAACCGGTTGGAAGTAAGTGGGTTTTCAAGAAGAAAACCGATATGCATGGAAACTTGGATACTTATAAAGCAAGACTTGTAGCAAAAGGTTTCACTCAAACTCAAGGGGTTGATTATGATGAAACTTTTTCTCCTATAGCAATGCTAAAGTCTATTAGGATATTGTTTGCCAAAGCCGCACATTATAACTATGAGATATGGCAAATGGATGTCAAAACCGCTTTCCTAAATGGGCATCTTGAGGAAGATGTCTATATGGTACAACCCGAAGGTTTTGTTGATCCACAACATCCTAACAAAGTATGCAAGTTAAAGAAATCAATCTATGGATTGAAACAAGCATCTAGAAGTTGGAATCACTGATTTGATGAAGAAGTTAAGAAATTTGGATTCATCAAGAATGATGATGAAGCTTGTGTGTACAAGAAAGCTAGTGGGAGCATCATTACCTTCTTAGTATTGTATGTTGATGACATACTACTATTTGGGAATGACATTCCAACCATGGAAGTGGTAAAAGCATGGCTTGGAGGTTGTTTTTCAATCAAGGATCTTGGTGAAGCGGCCTATATTTTGGGAATAAAGATCTATAGGGATAGATCAAGGCGGTTGATAGGTTTAAACCAAAATGCATACATTGACAAAATCTTGAAGAGGTTCAAGATGGAGAACTTTAAGAAAGCTTTGGTACCTATTCAAAAGGGAATGATATTGAGTAGGTCTCAATGTCCAAGCTCAAAGGATGAGCAAGAGAAAATGAATGGAATCCCATACGCATCGGCTATTGGATCCATCATGTATGCAATGGTATGCACTAGACTGGATATGCCATGCGCTTTAAGCATGACAAGTAGATTCCAACATAATCCGGGAAGTAGCCATTGGATAGCGGTTAAGAGTATATTGAAATACCTTAGAAGGACTAAGGACATGTTTCTAATATACGGTTCGGGTGAGGAAGAACTCGTTGTAAAGGGTTACACGGATGCGAGTTTCCAAACCGATCGAGATGACTCTAGATCACAATCGGGATATATTTTCATTATGAATGGTGGGGCAATCTCTTGGAAGAGCTCAAAACAAGACGTGGTAGCCTTATCCATCACGGAATCGGAATACATCGCCGCCTCATTGGCAGCTCAAGAAGCTGCGTGGATAAGGAAATTCATTGCCGACCTAGGGGTAGTCCGTACCATTCAGGACCCTCTAGAGATCTTTTGTGACAACGAGGGTGCGATTGCTCAAATCAAGGAACCTCGTGCACATCAAAAGACGAGGCACATTGAGCAGAGATTCAACTACATAAGGGATGAAGTTGAAAAGGGAAAGATATGTATTCGCAAAGTTCACACCGATCAAAACATTGCGGATCCACTCACGAAGCTCCTTGAAAGGCCAAAGCATGAGGGTCATACTTGTGCCTTAGGACTTCGATATTCTAGTGATTGGATATGATCGAATTTTGTATTTGGATATTGGAACAATTGTTATTTTGACTCATTCATATGATTATGGTTTATGATTATGACATTTTGAGTTATGTTCCATTTTAGCATGTTTAAATCCGTGAATAAGTTACTTATTCTAAATGTCCGTAGTCGCTCATATTTGTGGGAACAAATATGAAGGTAAGACTATTATGAACTTCGATTGGTGGATATTCATGGGATATGAATATAGAGCAAGGGTTGCTGCCAAGGTTCAAAGATATTTCTGGGTTATAAATATTGGACTGACCCGCTCTCAAATGTTACTACATGGAATCCTTGTGATTGATCATAAGTAAATTTGAGTAAAGGCGAATATCATAGTATCCTCCGACCTGAGATACATATTGGATCTTGATATTCACCAAGTATTATACTTTGACTTAGTTCTTCGCTGCTCTAAAACATGACAGTACATAAGGCTAAGATCAGGTCTGGTATAAGGTGATTGTGAGAGACGTATGTAGTCAAGAGGGGATTTGTCCCTCTTATTCGTTGAGAGTGAGATGTCTAAGGCCTGAAAAGTTAAATCAACAGAGAATGATCACTCTGTGTCTCTAGATTTGACATGACATCTGTGGCAAAAGGATAAATAATAGATGTACCTAAATCATTTCAAGTAAGGGACTTGGAGGGGATGATGTTATTGAATGGCACTTCATCATGCGTATTAGCAGTAGTAAACCGTAGTTAGGCGGTATTTGCTACTTGCATCAATTTTCTATGTATCTTGTGCAAGTGGGAGATTGTTGGACTCGTTATGCCCAAGACACAAATTTTTATTGATGTGGCTAGTATATCATGATCCAAGTCGGGTCATACCTAATAACAAGCTAGACAAACACCAACAGTATTTGTTTACATATGATATGATCATTACAAATAAATATTAACACTTAAGTTATTTAGAAAGGGGTTTCTAAATACAATGTACTTGTGTAGTAAATAAATCATATGGATGATTTATATTTGAGAGAACTTTACATAGTGTTATTTAAGTTGGTTAAATAACAATATGTAAACCAAATTACCAAGCATGTCACCTATATGTTTTTTAACATAAATGGAAAGTTATAAAAATAACAATAATAATAATAATGAGAAAGGACCCCCCCCCCCCCTCTTGTACTCTTCATTATTTTATTATTATTTTGAGATAGTGGATACATGCAATGGTATGGATTGGTGGACTTGGGTGGTGCCACTTTGAAAGACTTATTATCTTTCTTCCTTTCATTTTTTCTCTCTAACACAACACACATTCAATACAAGAATACTTGAGAGAAACTCTCTCTACTACTCTCTTCTTCTCTTGAAGGGCCAAGAGTAAGAACAAGTACACTAGAGGAAATATCCTCTACACCCATTCTTCTCTTCCTCTCTTTGGACGGCCAAGGAAAAAGGAACCAAGGAGAAGATACAAGTGTTGCCAGATCCTAGCTACAAGTGGTGTTTGTTGGAAGCTTGGGGTATGCTAGCTTGAGGAGCTTCATATTCAAGTTCTTGCCTTCTTCATCATCATCTCCTTCCTCTTCCTTGGATTTGAAAGGTAGCTTTAAGATGCATGTACTTATAGTGACATGCATGTGTTTGATAGTGTGTATTTCGTATATGGATCCGGGCTTGGGTTTTGCATGTGTAAAATTGGTTTTATACATATCAAATTAACAAGATTTAAAACTAATTTCCGCTGCGTTTTTGGTAAAATAGGGATTTTACACTTTGATAATCTTGTTAAAACCCAACAGTTGGCTCGTCTTGGAGTCTCCTAGGGGGTGTGTTTGAATTTGGTTTTGTCTTTGGTTTTGGTTTTGGGTTGCCTGCCTTTCTTGGCGGCTATGGTGCAGGTTAGGGTGCTAGGTGAGGTAGTGATTGGCTCAGGTGGAGGTGTAGGTGTAGTTGTCTAGGCAGGTTGTGTTTGTGTCAAGGTGGAAGCAGGAAAGATTACCTTCAAGGATGGCATCTTTGAAGAGACGGGCTTCTTGGAGTCCCCAACTCTCCTCAAACGTTTTAGCGGCTGCTCGGGTTCTTCCTCCTCTTATTCAGTCTCATGAGAATGACCGCCAGCAGAAGGCTTGCTGATAGCCTTCCTTTTCGATCTTCATTCTAGATCAATGTCAGACTCGGTCTCAGTAGCCTCATCATCAGGCTCATCATCATCTCCACTATCATCATCATCACCGTCATCACTTTCATCGCCAGACTCTTCATCAGTTTGTTCTGTTTCAGCAAATAAACCGAATTTGGTGCAAGGAACTTGACCTTGGTACCAGTAACTACCACTCATAGGTGGATCCAACATCGCCTTAAACACGGTCTGCTTAACCATCTTTGCATGATATAGTTCGGCTGCAGGCTTAGGCACGCTGGCCATCAAGTAATCTAAAATCAACTGGACGAAACTTGGATACATCATCCATGGTTTGCTGGTTAATACATTAGCATGCATGCAAAAGAAGAAAAGTCTTGAGTAGTTAAAAATTAGTCTTGTTCGTGAGACATGCCATAACGCCGACCTAATCTGCTCTCAGTTTGTTGAACCAACCCTTCTGTTCAGACAAACAATTTGCAATGATATTGAACAGATACTTCCAATTTGGCGGCAAATGTTTCTTCTCACAAGTCGTCCGTTTGGCGTCGTACCCAATAGCCTTAATGAACGGGTGCATATCTTTTCTCTTAGAACCTTCAAAGTAATGATCTGACACGTCCTTGATGTTCAAAGCTCGTTGAACAACCTCCTCCGTTATCTAAAGCTTTCTGCTGGATACTTTGGTTGAAATAACATTTCCATCTTTAACGCTTCAGCCTTGGACCAAAACTCCTCAATGTAATTTGCACAGATCTCCGGGTTTGCTGAGATTGCATGAATAAGCGGAGATTCTCTCAACCCCTTTATCATGGATATGAACACCCATTGTTTCCTCTTCCTCGCGAGATCCAGAGGACAGAACATGTTATGTTGTTGAAACATCATCATTAACAAACATTAGAAACATAAGAATAAAAATAAGAAATAGGATTAAAAAAAAATTAAAAACTAAACTGAGAAAAATAAAAGATTTTACAAGTCAAAAGGAAATGAATCGCGTTATGAAACTCGATTCGATTCAGTTTGAACAAACCAAACAGACATAGTATGCACTGAAATTTTAACTTGTAAAAAAAATCGAGTTTTTAAAACTCGATTCAATATTTAATATTAGTAAAGATGAAACAGGCAGAGCATTTAAAATTTTAATAAGGCCAAACGAATCGAGTCGAGTTGAGAGAACTCGATTCAATTCAACTGATAAGGTTTGAGAAATGTGATAAGTCAAATACAATTGAGTCGAGTATAATAATAGATTGGATTAATTTTCAATCGAGTCGAATGTGTTAATCGATTCAATTGGAATTCAAATCGAATCGAATATATATTCAATTTGATTGGATTTAAATCGAATTGAATATATCATTCGATTCGATTTGAATTTACTTTATCGAATATTTCAATTTCTTTATAAGTATTGAGGTCGCCCAAACCCATTTAACGTTCTGTACAAGTTCTAGGTCAAAATTCGAACCAAAACAAGGCTGATTTTGACATGTAAGGTCCGAGAACCATGAGGCTCGAACCAAAACACAATATTTTACAAACTTGAAAATAAAGTTGAATCAAAAGCATGTTAGGATGATGTTGACAAGCCACAAACACTAGTTATGTTCATCGAACAACAAGTATGTTCATAAACAGCATCATCATGGATGTTCAACCCGAAACTCAAGAACAAGAAGAAAACATCAAAGAATATAAGATGCGAATTATAAAAGATGTTATACCGAAGGAGATGGATCTATAGTTGAAGATGATCATGTGTAATTCAATCAAGATTGTTATTTTAATTGTGTTTAACGGTTTCAAGGTGTTTGGCAGTTGTATATATATATATAGAGAGAGAGAGAGAGAGGAGAGTGTATGAGAAGTTTTCAAAAGAAAAGTGAAGTGGCTGAATGAAAAGAGAAAATGCTTGACCTTATATATAGGGTCAGCCTATCTCGCGATAAGGTCAAAACTTCTTGAATTTTAAACAATTTTACACTCTCAATCTGAAAATATTTACAGATTCAAACCCGAAAAACAAAATACACCTAATCCAAACATTCAAGTATATATAAGATACAATCTTTGTTGGGCCACACGTTGCAACATTTGCAAAATGTTGCCTTTCGTAAAGCAATTTAAAATAAAAGAAAGATAAAATACTAACTTAAATTGAAGTTATAAATTGATAATCATAAAATAAAATAGATAAGATTAAAAATATAATAACTAAACTAAAATGAAAAATAAAAATGAAAAAAAAAATAAAATAACTTAAAATAACGTTTTTCAAGTTAAAAATAAACAAATAAAAATTAAAAGTTAAAATAGGAGTAAAGATGAAATTAATATTATATTAAAGTTATTTACAAGAATTTAATTACTAAATTAATTTTGTTAGAAAGATCACAACGTAGAATCATATTGCCTTATAACATCCTAGATCACACTTAGATTTCAATGTTATTATAACAAAAACTCAAAGTCGATTGTAGATATATTTTATCCACTTTAAACTTAACAAGTATTTAGATGTCAATGTGATATGTTAAGGTATCTATTAAACAAAATACTTGTGTGGTCCCTATTTAATCCTACAAATTACAGACTCTATCATACCTCTGGCATAGTTTGTGTTCACATATCACATTAACTTGACATAAACCTTTCTTGTTTGATCACAGTAGGCTTATTGACACGTTACTTTGGACAATTTACTCTATCTAGAAAGATTAAAATAAAGCAGAAGTTCAGGGCCTTAACAATCAGGTCTTGTATGACTACAATCAGAGAAAGTCCAAGTCTTGAACAAAAGAAAGAAAACAAAACAAAGTAGAAGATTCAAGGTCTTAACAATAAGATCTTGTATGACTACAAACATAGAAAGTAAAAGACTTGAATCAAAATAAAGAAAGTAATAAATGAGAAGTTAAAAATCCTAAGACAAACATCTTTTTATTTTTGTTTGTCTTTTCTTTTCTGACCCTTTTTCTTTTTTCTTTTCTGGCCCTTTTTCTTTTTCTTTTCTTTTCTGACTCTTTTCTTAACACAAAAATAAAATAGACACACAACATTAGACAACTATGATCAGGTAAAGAGAGGCTCAGGTATGACATGTTATTTAAATTTCTGCCTTCATTGATATGACTTTTATTGGAGTCAGTTACCGCTTCATAAACGTATAACCATTAGCATAGGCAAATATTTAAGTTTATATCACTATGACACTTACTCATCCTATCTACACATTAAGCAATGATCTTGTTGGCTTTTACTCTACTATCTTCATGCGCTAGGATCATTAAATACAATTTATTATCATTTTCCAATGGTTGCCGCTCATAAACAAGCATACGAGAATTACAACTAAGCCCCTTAACTTGATTATAGATTTGTAAAACATAATGTTGTTTGCAGAAACTCACTTTGATTTACACTAACATTCATTTGTACTTCAAATACTATTGGTGTTGATCATCGGAGGAATTTACAGCTTACCTCATATGTTAGAATATGCAAGCTTAAACTCGGTTTACTGTCCCTAATCCTAGCAAGCCTAGTTGGGCCTTTTCTAGTAGATTAAGTTTCCAAGGGTCTAACCTAATTAGATTTCCTATTTATATCTTATTATGTAATTGTAATCTTGTATCACTCAATAATATGAAACATCGGTTGCCACCCTTGGATGGAGGTCCATTTAAATAGGACCACGTTAAATCCTCGTGCTCTTTAGTTGCTTTCATATTATGTTTACGTTCAGCTTGTGTGATGCTCTTAATCCCTAATAACTAGTAACAGAGCTTTGGCTCTTATCAGAATCACATTAAAATAGATCATGGGATGAATAGATCAAGTAATTCAGAGAAAGCCCAGTTCTACAGATCAATCACTCATGGGAAAGTCTAGAGACTCGGTGTGATCACGAAATCACAAGTTCCAGTGTTATTTCTGATATTGATATGTAAAATCTTTGGCAAGTTTTGCTTCCGGTTAATTAAAATTTATTGGCAGAAAAGGGTTGCTTTTATAAAAGGAGCACCCAAAGAAAAAGGAATATTCAGAATGAACAAGCATGAAGAGGTTCAGTAAAACTAATCAATAGATATTATGACACAAAGAATACGAGTTTCATGTTTTAGTTGCATGATTTTGTAATGGTGGGAGTATTGGTCGTGTTTCAGTCGTTATTCTAAGACAATGGGTTAGAACCAGTATTCCAACAGAAAGGGTTGTGAATTCCGATGCATCATTTATTGCCACTCACAGTATTGAAACGATGTGAAGTTTGAAAATTAGAGACTTTTTAAGGGTAAGATTTGTGAATGATGAAGTTCTAGAGGTTATGGGTATGGGATATTGATTTGGTATCTTTAGTAGGATGTTCACGGACTTTAAGGGATGTCAATGTTATTCTAGGTCTAAAGAAGTTGTTGATTTCTATTGGGCAGTTAGATGATCATAGGCATAATTGTAAGTTCAAGAATGAGTAGGGAAGCGAGCCAATGAAAATCTCTTGTTGGCTCAGTGCAAGAAAAAAGGTTCGCTATATATGGTCTGTTTACCGTCTGACGAAGTAATCGCCCAGTTCAGAGGAAAGTCAAATTCTGGTTCACATTATCTCATGGACAAAAGAAGTTTTGCTTTGCAGGCCGGCGACACACCCATAGTCACATGCCATTCAGGTAGAACGTGTGTGAAAGGTTTCAAGAAAACTAGTCAGTGGTAGTCGTGACAATGAAAATCAGCAGGTCAAAGAAACTAGATAATGGGTTAGAAGAAATAGTGTTCCATTTGGTAAAGTCTCTTCGGAAAGTAACCTGCTATATATGGAGTGCTATATATGGAGAGTGTTTGTTCTTAGGATTTTTGACGATCCAACAGTTCGTTTAAGTAGGAGCCAATAGACGAAGAACGAGTCTGGTAGTGACCGATAAGTTGAAGCTCGTGCCTTTAGGTTAATTGATGAGAAGGCGGGTGTTCACTAGGAGAAGATTAAAGCTCAAGCTGACGATTGCAGAGGTATAAGAGGAGCACAATGCCGACCGTGTTCGAAGCCTCCGAATGAAAGATTGCTAGGATATGTAGGCTTAAACTCAGTCTAGGGTTTTAGTCGTTTAGGAGAGGGACATGTTGGTTTATGTGGGAATAAATAGCGAAAGTGTTGAACTCTCGTATGATAAATTATTTCAGCGGGCAGATATTATTTTGTGGTTAAAACAATTATCGTCAATTATTTTGCAAGAAAGTTTGTCGCTACTATAAATGATAAATAAATATATATTTCTAGTCTTCTAGGCTTCATACGATTAAATTATACTAAATACATTTCTTAGAAGTTTTCATGCAATATTCATAATCATAAACTAATGATTTACGTACTAATTATATACCTTTTCTTTTTATTTATTTTTTAAATTAATTTACGATTTTTTTCTAATCATAATTTGAGGATGCTCGCTTATATTTTCACAATAACTGAAAAGTCGTTACATGGTTAAACTTGCATTTTTTTGTCTAGATTGTGGAGCAGTAATTTGGTTAAAAATATAAAGGTTTAATTCAGCTGTTGTTCAAGATTTTAAATTGTGAATCCAAAAAACTACTTACTGATCGAGTCTACCATTTAACTAATATAAAAATTAATAATAATAAATGATTTTAATTAATAACAGAAAACTTTTGAAAGTTTGCAGTGGTTGTTTTCAAATCATGGTAGTGTCCTTCAAAAGTTTTCCCAATGATAAAGTGAAGGAGTCTTAAGAATGTCACATTCCTTATCCTACCAAACTCCAAAAAAAATAACACTCCCTTTGGCTTATGTCACAAGACAAAATCATACGGTGCCACTTCACCTTTGCTTATCCAACACAGCACCCCTCATCCCTAACCCCCCCCCCCCCCACCCCCACCCAGCCAATTGAATTTAGTTACCCTTTTAAAACATTGCTGAATGACTGACACTTAAAAGTTGCTTATGCTTCTTAAACAAGATTTTGCATAACCTCAATGTAGCCCAAATCAATCACCATCATTGACATTTTCCCTTTATACACATTCTTAATCTCAGTCTTGAAAATTCATTTTGCAGAAGGAAGCTACAACTCTTAGGTGGCTAATCCTATTTTCTTCCTAGAAACATAAAAAATGATAGAATCCACTCCTTCCAAAATACTTATAGGAATCTCATTAGATCAAGAACAAAGCATGGAACTTCTGTCATGTGCAATCTGTAATTTGGCTCATCCGAATGACGCAATCGTTGCCATGCATATCCTTGGTTAGTATGTCACCAGTTCTTTATTTGTCAAGCACATTTTATTATGTTATAACCATAGAAGAAACATTACAGTGGCAGAAACGGGAAAGCGGCACAAAGACAAAAGGAGATCTTCAAAATCAATTAATAGATATCAAACTCAAATTCGAAAAGCAAAAGCCTTTGTCATATCTATTATGGGAGAATTTGCCAATATTTGCCGTGCCAAACAGGTAACACTGCGTGTTAATGAAGTTCATATGAATGCTCTAGGATTACTAAGGCCACAAAGATGAAAATTTTTCAGGTGAAATTGGAGGCAAGAGTTGGGTTTAGTTCCAGTGTTGGGAAAGGACTTATTGAAGAAGCCAAAAACATATCATCTAAGTATCTTCTCATTGCAACAAAAAGTCGCGAATCAATCCGGTAATATCACATTATTACTATCTGGTCTTGATTTTATATGTTACAAACAGGCTGGAATATAATAATGTTTTTTTTGTTTTGTTTTATGGATCAGGGTTCCTGAAACACAAAAGTACTGCCTTGATCACATGCCAGATTCATGTTCACTAGTTTTGGTTGAGAAATCTGATAAGCCACAATCAGATTTGCAGTCTAAGGCCATAAACTTAGAAGGTCAGTTCTTTTTAATTTTTCATCAAATATAGCAACCTGCTTATTATTTATCTAGCCAATTATAGCAACATAGTCTTACCAAATGTTGTAATTATTGGCAATTAACAATCTGAAACTGAAAGTATGTTGCTATTTTGTAATTCTAAAAGTAAATTGCCTTGGTGGTATGTTGCTGTGTTGAGAATTATCTCAATATTCTTATATTTTAACATTAATATTTCAGATTTCCAAAATAAAAAGATTGAGCAAGAGTCCCCTAGAAATGTGATGGATTTATCAGAAGGAGACGGCACAGAAGAAGACAGTTCTAGCTTTGAGGGATCAACTATAACAGAGTCCCCTCCATCACCAATAGCTCGAGAATTAAAAGGGCAATCTTCTTTTAGAAGGCGCATATCATCGTTGAAGCGCATTTCATCATTCTTACGCTCCCCCTTCGAGCATAACACAATAAAAACCGAACTGAAGCTTCCAATAAACGAACAACCACGGCCTTTATTGAAGTGCTTCAGTTACGAAGAACTTGCCAATGCCACAAATAACTTTAACCAAGGTAAAAATATTTACAAAGTTGTACTTAATGTTACAACACTTCAGTACAACTCAAAGAGAGAGATATATCGACCTTTCGGTGGTGTGTGGCCTATATATCATGTCCGATATATCGATCTCAATGTAGCGCTGTCGATATGTAGATGGGACCCATGTGACCATGTCCACCTAACAATTTACAATGCACATGTTTGATGTAACAAATGTGAAATATGTGTGCTTTGTATTTCTTTACCTTTCATTACAATTACATCCAACCAAATGATTTCTTTGCAGATAATATTGTAGGGATTGGAGGTTATTCAGAGGTATACAAAGGTAATCTAGAATCTGGACAAGTCATTGCAGTTAAAAATCTAGCCAAGGACAACAAAGATCAAAATAAGGAGAAAGAGTTCCTAATGGAGCTAGGCATTCTTGGACACATAAACCATCCCAACACTGCAAGCTTAGTCGGTTGTTGTGTTGAAAACGGGCTCTATATCATATTTAACTACTATCCTAACGGAACCCTCTCCTCCGCGATACATGGTACAACAATAACGTTGACTTATTATTATTTTTTGGTGCACAGTAAAATAAATCTTACCAAAACAACTTTAAATTTCAGGAAAAAGGGACAAGCATCTAGAATGGCCTGAGAGATACAAAATTGCTCTAGGAATTGCTAGAGGATTGCATTATCTTCACACATGTTGTAAGCACCGAATTATACATCGTGATATTAAAGCATCCAATGTTCTTCTAGGTCCAGACTTTGAGCCTCAGGTGTGGCTATTATTAATACTAAGGAATAGAGGTCTAAATCTTCCATTTTATTGTAAAATAATTAGAACGTTATATGTACAGATTTCAGACTTTGGTCTAGCAAAATGGCTTCCTAGCAATTGGACACATCATGCTATGTTTCCTATTGAAGGGACTTTTGGATACCTAGCACCAGAATACTTTATGCATGGAATTGTTGACGAAAAAACTGATGTGTTTGCATTTGGAGTTCTTCTATTAGAGATCATAACAGGGCGCATGCCCATCGATTCAGAAAAGCGGAACCTTGTTTTGTGGGTTAGTAATTGTACCATGCTTTAGGGTGCATTTGGTTCAAGATATTATTAATAAAAGATATATACACACAAATTAAAGTGAAAAAGGTTTACAAAACAGCACAAATCGATTCACATTCAGTTAAAATATAATGTAAAACTCTCTAATTTTCGGTGAAGTTTATGGTGGCCAACGTGAAGTCACAAAGATTAGAAGATACAAATGGTTGTAACCAATATTATGTTATAGCCAGCATTGCGAAAAAACAAGGCTGCAAAAGTCGCTAGGTGGACCTTAGGCGGTCGACTGGAAAGTTGGGTGTACTAGTGGTACTCGGGGAATACTCGGAGAGTACTTGTACATAGTAAATATAAAGAAAAATATTTTTTTGGATATTATATATATGTCAAATATCATAAGTTTACTAATATTTACAACAAAATAGGTGAATAACAATATAAATAAGAGAAATACATTTTTAAATAGTAAATTATTCTAAAAATTGCTAATTATTAATTAAAAAAATGTTATTTGTTCTTTAAAATTATAAAAAAACGAATTACTTTTTATTTTTTTTAAGTCAAACTCGGCCCAAGTTCACCGACTAGATGCGATTCTGGCTGAGGTTGATCACATCTGATCGATTCTTTTCAACTAGGCGGAGTTAAAGAAACTCGCTTCAGCGACATACTTGTCGAGTATTCGGCCTTATAAACCTACTTTTACAACATTGCTAAAGAGTAATTTAAACTATAACGCTAGATACTTCAATACATTTGAACTAGCTAGTGATAAACTTCATAATTTTATAGGCAAAGCCACTTATGGATTCTGGAAACATTAGCGGATTAGTTGATCCGGATCTAGAAGAAGAATACGATTTTGATCAAATGTCCAGACTAGTACTCACAGCTTCATATTGTGTCCAACAATCTTCCGATTCGCGACCTTCAATGACTGAGGTACGTGATTCAGTTTAACACTATGCTTCAACTGAATAATTTCCCTTATTTCTTTTAACATTTACTGTGTAGGTGCTAGAAGTTTTACAATATGGAAACGAGTCAAAATTCGCAAAGAGTTGGAGAATATTACCAAAATTTACAGAAGATGATAATGAAATGGATGATTATTCCATGATTTTTGGGTATGATGTTCCTTCAGATATAAGCTTGGATGATATTTAGGGTAAATATTTATTTTTTATAAGGGTTTGTAATACTGGGCCAGAGGCCCCCGTAAAATAATCAGGTTCTCATATATTGTATTAATTTGTTTTATTTTTTTATTGCCATTTATCATGCATTGTATGTTTTATTAAATTTTATAGTATTGAGGAAGAACAATATTATTCTTTTATTAGTAACAAGTCTTCCGTGGTTCAATCTTTATGGTGCTTTTAGCATTTCATATCATATCTCAGCAACTACTATTCTATGTGATGTAGCCAAATGTATATAATACATAGAAAAAGAAGACAAAAATAGAAAGTATATCCTTGATTAGAGTAAAAATAGAATGTCTATCCTTAAAAAAAAGGATACATTTATTAGAGTCCTATCCTTGATTAATTTCATATTAAATTTTATTTGATATAACAGATAATAACTATAAAGTAAGTATTCATAATTTACTACTACAAAATAGGGTTTTTAAGAAGTCATTTGCGGTCGCAAATGGTTGCAAATGCCCTACTGCTACCACTTTGGAACCAGAACCGCAGTGGAAGTAACATCCCTCATACTATCATAGTTGGCCCATTGCTACCAAATTGCGACCGCGATTACTTTTGCATCCAAACTATTCCAATAAGGAAAAAAGATATTGCAACCATAAAGTTGTGACCGAACCAAATTTTGCGATCGGAATGTGGCAACAAATTTTCATATAAATTATTGCGGCCACTTTGCGACCTTGTGTCATTAACTGTTGCGAATTCTTTACTCTGGAATTATATATATAAGGGTGGGATCTAGTGAAAACTCCTCTTAAAAATAAAACTTAAAAACTCCTAAAAAACTATTTTTAACTATTTTTTAAAATTGTTTTGAAGTTTCTTTTTTTTTACATTATTTTTATATGTTGTTATTGGTTAAAAAAAAAAAAAACTTGTCAGTAACCTCGTCGGTATAGTGCGCATGTGTAATAGTGTGCATTGCATATATGCAAAAGTGTTTGTATTGCATAGAATACAACACTATTTCACATATTTGATACACACTATTGTATATATGCAATATAAGACTAATACACACTCGAATACACATTAGTACGTATGTGTAATACAACATTAATGCATATGTGCACCACATCAACTTTTATTGTTATTATTATTTTTTTTCCATATAATACAACACTACTATACATACACAATACACAAATATTGAATATATGCAATAAAACACTATTAAACGCAAAAATACATAGTAATACACATGTGTAATACAACGGTATCGCACAATAATACGTATGTGCATTACAGCGGGTTTTCCATATAATACAACACTACTATACATACACAATACACAAATATTGAATATATGCAATAAAACACTATTAAACGCAAAAATACATAGTAATACACATGTGTAATACAACGGTATCGCACAATAATACGTATGTGCATTACAGCGGGTTTTTTTTTGTTTTTTTTTTATTTTTTTTATTTTTTTCGAGTGAAATATAAGAAAATATAAGAATGTGGCTAAAACAAAATTTTGAAAATATTTTTTTATTTTTAATTAAAAATAATTCTTTAAGAGTTTTTAAGTTTTCTCTCTAAATGTGAGTTTTCTCTTGATCCTCTCCATATATATATATATATATATATATATATATATATATATGGTAAGGTTAAAATGAAAACCCATTTGAGTTGTGAAAACCCACGAAAACCCTATGTAACATCGTTTTTTTTTGTTGTTGCATGTAATATATGTTGTAACATTTAATACAAAACATTGAAACATCAAAAAAAATGTTTTGCTATTTTTTAACATTTTTTTACTAATTTTTATATATGTTTTCAAGAGAGAAAAAAAGCTATATTTATCACTAGTAGAAAAATGGTTTTTAGACGCGGTGAAAATGGTTTTTAGACAGGGTTTTAGACCGCGTCAAAAAATAGGGCGTCAAAAGCTAGTTTGGTTTTTAGACATGGTTTTAGAAACCGCGGCAAAAGCCCATTAAAGCGCGTCAAAAAAGGGTGTAACATTTTCTATTAACCATCTTTAGACACGGTTTCTAAACCGCGTCAAAAGCATACACAACATTTAAAAAAAATAAATAAATTGCAATTCAGCGCCAAATTTAGATTTAACCAGCCAAATCGATTTTAATGCAGAATTTTAGCAATCCAAATCCACCAAAAATCACAAAATAAACCAAAATGCATTCAATCTAAAATTTTACAATACAAGTTCATCAAAATACAATTTTCTACCAAATAGAACCTGCTACAAACTATACTAAAATTTATTAAACTATATATAAATCGAAACGACAAATACTCTATTATGCAAATAACTAAGTATGCAAAAAGTTACAGCATCATGTTCTTGAGTAAGTTGTCGATATCTGCTCATGAATGGGGCCATATTTTGTCAAATTGCTAGATCAAAGCCCTATATCCGAAGTGTCGTTCGGGCGAGTGTTTGTTCGCTAGCGAACTGATCTTGCTTTCGCACTTTTTGCCTACAAATAAATCAACAGACTATATTATGAGTCATTGCAATAACATGACAATAATAATAGTGTACAATACTTAACATATACCAAAGCTTAATCAGTTACCTTGACGTAACGAATTCTTCCCACTTCGTTGCATTCAGATTCTTAAAAACCTTTGGATTACCTTTGCAGTACAAACTAATAGATGAATTGAGACAGAAACAACAGACTTGTATTTCACAAGTACTACACTGTTTAACTTAACCCTTTGTCAACTATTAGCATTTGCTAAAGAGTCAGTACATTGAGAAATCAAGTGGTGTTGTGCTAACCAGATACATCAGACAAATGATGTTGTGGCTAAGCCTGCAAGTTTGAACTATAATGTGCAATGCTCAAAAAATACTTGAATGTTTGTTTAATGCTATCCTAATAACAATACTTGGTCCGTGTCTGCAATTACCGCACAGCCAGGCACAGCGCAATGCGCCGGGGCAATCACTAGTTAACTAATAAATATGAATTTATTTAACTTTAAATCAACATCTTTGACATAAAAAAGTCAAAAGGTGTACCTGCACAGTTTCTTAATAGCCGAGTAGAACTTAATTTAAAAACCGGTTTATAGTTATACAGAATCCGTCACTCGAAAAAAGTTTCTGAATAAAAAAAAACAAAAACCCATCAACAATTCGGAAATAAATTGGAAAAACGATACGTTATTCACTAAATGCCTAATACCTTATATAAAAGAAAAAACATATAGGCCCTAATTAATTATATGATATTCACATTAAGGCATTAAGCATATCACTCCTAAAGTTGTAACATTAAGTTACACCAACCACAATCATCACAGCAAAACTTGGATTTGAACGCTCAAAGCTAGTCACAAAATCGAGAACTAGAATGAGCTTCCAAATTCAATACTTATTACATAAGACTGCTTATTGGTTTGAGTAGCATGAATTTAGGTTCGGGTTAGCATTTTCTCGGGTCGGGTGGCATGAATTCGGGTTAGGGTTCCACAGATACAACTACTCTCGGGTTAGCAGTTTCTCGGGTCCGGTTTCGGGTATCGGATAAAACTTACAGCCTTAAATTACAGTCTTCTTCATCAAACCCAAAACCAATTTCACCCAATTTTACCCCTAAATCACACAATCCATTCACAGGTTCAACAATTTAACAAACAAAAACACTAAATTTACCAAATCAGCCTCGCCGTCCTGCGTTTGCAACTGCGAGTCACGGTGGCCGGTACTATGTCAAGCCAAATCACCATCATCACAGCTTTCATCATCATCATCTTCAATACACCCAGTATTACTCAGCAATTCAAGAGCTCTTTGGAACTGATCAAGAACTGCTTCAAGGGTTTTCCTCTTCACATGCACCTGATCCCGTTCCATATTCACCCGCTCAACCCGCTGATAGCTTTCGCCTCAACGACCTCCATGAACAGAAACCCTAGATTAATAATTACACATCTGGCCTGAACTGGGTATGAAATTGATTGGATTTGTGGTTGATTTGGGTGGTTAAAGGATTGGAATTGGATTTACCGTAGTGGAATTGGATGGATTACGCACCGTTTCAAAATCGCTCCAAATTGCTCCTAATTAGAGAATGGAGGTGATATGGTGGGTTTTTGGAGAGGTTAAGGTTATAGACGTGCTTGAGAAGATGATAAAAGAAAACTGATAGAATTGGTTACGGTTATGGAGTGAATAAGAAATAGCAAACCATAGTTATAGATGCGGTTTTTTTTTAAACCCGCTGTTAAGATTGTAATCTCAATCTTTAGGCACTGTTATAGACCTTTAGAAGCAATTTGTTGACACCTGATTTATGAACTTAATGAGAAAGGCATTTGTAGACGCGGTTTTTTGATAGCACCGCGTCAAAAAAAGAAACCCAACAGCATCAAAAGTTCATTTTTCTACTAGTGTATATTTACATTTTTTATTCACTTTAATTGTGAATCACAAGATTCAAAAATTAATTAAAAATATATGGTTGAGAATGAGTTTCTAGAGTTTTCATAACTTAAGTAGGTTTTCATTTTATACTTAGCCTATATATTATATATATATAGGAGTCAGCAGTGGGGAATTTTCCGCAATGGGCGAAAGCCTGACAGAGCAATGCCGCGTGGAGGGAGAAGGCCCACGGGTCGTGAACTTCTTTTCCCGGAGAAGAAGCAATGACGGTATCTGGGGAATAAGCATCGGCTAACTCTGTGCCAGCGGCCGCGGTAATACAGAGGATGCAAGCGTTATCCGGAATGATTGGGCGTAAAGCGTCTGTAGGTGCCTTTTTAGTCCGCCGTCAAATCCCAGGGCTCAACTCTGGACAAGCGATGGAAACTACCAAGCTGGAGTACGGTAGGGGCAGAGGGAATTTCCGGTGGAGCGGTGAAATGCATAGAGATCGGAAAGAACACCAACGGCGAAAGTACTCTGCTGGGCCGACACTGATATATATATATATATATATATGTGTGTGTGTGTGTGTGTGTGTGTGTGTGTGTGTGGAAGATTTCAATTAAGAACCCCTTTGAGTTTTAAGAACTCGAAAGAACTCAGTTTAACGATTTTTTTTTTCGAATATTTTTTTACACATGCGTAATATATGTAAGTTACACATGCGTATATATATATATGGAGGGAGAGGATCAAGAGAAAACTCAACTTTAGAGAGAAAATTAAAAAACTCCTAAGAACTTCTAAAGAATTATTTTTAATTAAAAATAAAAAAAATATTTTCAAAATTCTGTTTTAGCCATTATTCTTATATTTTCTTATATTTCACTCGAAAAATATAAAAAAATAAAAAATAAATAAATAAAATAAAAAAAAACCCTCTGTAATGCACATACGTATTACTGTGCGATACCGTTGTATTACACATGTGTATTACTATGTATTTTTGAGTTTAATAGTGTTTTATTGCATATATTCAATATTTGTGTATTTTATATGTGTAGTAGTGTTGTATTATATAGAAAAAATAATAATAATAAAATAAAAGTCGATGTGGTGCACATGTGCGTTAATGTTGTATTACACATACGTACTAATGCGTATTCGAGTGTGTATTAGTCTTATATTGCATATATACAATAGTAGTGTGTATCAAATATGTGCAATAGTGTTGTATTCTATGCAATACAAACACTTTTGCATATATGCAATGCACACTATTACACATGCGCACTATACCGACGAGGTTACCGACAAGTTTTTTTTAACCAATAACAACATATAAGAATAATGGGAAAAAAAGAAACTTCAAAAAAAAAATTTTAAAAAGTTAAAAATAGTTTTTTAGAAGTTTTTAGGAGTTTTTAAGTTTTCTCTTTAATAGGAGTTTTCACTAGAACCCACCCCTATATATATATATAGGGGAAGGATATTTTGAGAACTATGGTGAGTTTTAAGAACTTAAAAACTTCAATTCTATGCCACACATTTAATTAAATGGATTGGAATATGTGATTGAGATTAAATCTGGCAAAAAAGTCAAAGTAGGAGAGAGAATAAATATGTAAGTGGTTACACTAACTTTTACGTCCGTTACACATGTGTAAAAAGTCGACTCGGTGCGTAAAAAATTGTGTAATTTTTTTACGTGTATGTAACTTACATATATTACGCATGTGTAAAAAAAATTCGAAAAAAAATCGTTACACTAAGTTCTTTTGAGTTCTTAAACCTCAAAGGGGTTCTTAATTGAAATCTCCCTTTTATATATATATATTCTTACACTTTCAGATACTTTTGAGCGAGGTTTTCATTGAATATATTTCTATTTGGCTCATGTTAAAATTTTAAAGATTTCGAGAAACAACGAATTTAAATAAGTGATTTTACTAAAATTGAGAACGACGAATAATAATAATAATAATAATAACAACAACAACAACAGTAATACGTGAAAGTTTGAAATATAACACTACATATATAATTTTTAATTTAAAGGAAATGGGAATTGAAAGATTGTTTAAACACTGTAGGCAAAACGACTCAGTGAACTAAAACTTGGGCTAATAACTAATTCCATATGTATTTTAAACAAGAACTAATATGTGGGCCTTGGATGGCATTTGGGCAGCCCACGTGAAAAATTACAAAGAGCAGTAGTATGTCACGCCAATTAGAGGAGGAGGACGCCAGACAAAGAAAAAGGCAGACAACAGTTGGGATTGAGCCGCAAGTCACGCGAAAAAACTCCAGAACGTCAAAAGACAAATTTTATAGGAGGCCAGTCTCATCGGAGAATAGAAAGAAGGAGAAGCAAGCATATATAAGAAGCACTCGGGTTCAACCCCTATTCAACCAAATATTTATTTTCAGGTTCTATCTTATTGTTTTTATTATGAATTCAATTATGGAACCAGATTATTTTTTATTTTTCTTGAGCATGAGTAGCTAAATATTTAAACTACATAGGTTTTTGATGATTACCTTTAGATTTGTGAATATTATTTTGGTTTTTGATTTCTAAGGTTGGATTAATGCTAGAGTAAAGGATCTTTTAACAATTGATTAGATGTGTTTGTGTATTTAGTTTTGATTTATTATTGGCCTTTGTTCCATATGCTTCTTGTTGAATGCCTTTCGGTTATAGATGCATATTTAGGTCGCTTACTGTGTGTTTGTGATTATTTTATGGTTTTGCAAGACGTAGTAATCTATAGGAACATTGGTTGGTGATGTGTTTGAGCTTTTTATTATACCTATCTAGAGATTGATAGGTAATAGATAGTCGGGTTGTCCTTGGGATTAGGTGTTTAGGCTAGAACGCTCTGATAAGAGGTTTCCCTAGATTTCCCTAGTATCATTGTAATTTTGTATCTTACCAATTATTCTTAGGTTACCCCTTACACTTTAGGGTGTATTGAGCTAGTGAGACTAACAAGTAATCCATCTTTTAGGGTTCTTTAGCATGGTTAGAGAGCCTGACAGGTAATTCGACCAACCGGTAAGTTTACACGCCCCTTAGGGTTTTCTTTTAGGTCACACCCGGAGAATGTTTAGGGATCCACTAGGTTGTCTAAGGGTGTGGTATTTTAAGATCCTGGTCCATCATAGTTTCCATAGCTGAGAGAGATCCAAAAGTTACAAGTATGATTTTAAACCCAAGTAGTGCTTCTTCTATCTTTGAGTTCGACTAGGTCATAGTGTTGAAGTCTGATAGGGTCAGTTTTTAGTTTAATCAGTGTCAGCATTAGGTTCTTAGTCAGAGTCTAGTTTAGGTGTCGATGGTGTCATTTTGGTTCGATATCTGGGCTTCAGTAGGCTTTACTACAGTCGATAGGTACACTTGTCTGTCTAGTGGTCTAGCAGTATGAGAGTCTAGATTTATAAATTTAAAACTAGAGTGTCTATGTTACGTTAGGTTTTTATAGACCGCTTTTAGCACTTCATAATGCGAAGACTACATCATGCCTACTAAACCCGGGTCTGGGTCGGATGATGGCAACTGTGTTTTAGATAATCTTTTGTGACATTTGAGACAAAACCAGGTACACCTCATTACGTATTTACCGATTAAGCAAAAAAAAAGGCTTATTACGTATCGATCAAACGATTAACCGAACGGGTCTGGATATGACCCAGATATCCCGAGGGTCCATCTATAAGTGATATATGTCTATTATAAGCCAACATATTGATTTTAAGGCCTTAGTTCGATAGCAAACTAGTTAAACGAAAGCATGCTCATTTAACTATCCGCCATGGATTTAAACGCGAAAGATAGTTCCGAAACAAGGATTGTATCATCAGTTAAGCCGAAAAAGATCTACCAAACACTTGTTGGGGACGCTTTAAGCGATCCGTGAAAATATTTTGGATTTTTACAAACAAATACTATGTTTTTCTAAATTTACAATAAAATGGCCGAAAAACACCTGTTTTTGCACTATTTGTCACACCCGATATATTTTTCTTGCCAAAAACCGAACCCGAATTTAAAGTGGACTTGGTATTTAACTTATGTGTACACAAACAAGATAAAAAAAAGGGTCTAGAACCACCCCCTTAATCCCCATCGGACCAAAGGGGCCCCCCTTGATATTTTGCACAAAAAGTCATCCATATCGTCCTAAGATCAAATATCCAGCAACTAGAAGCAGCTCATGTTCTGATCTTTCATTTTCCAGCAATTTCTAAGGTAAAAACTCCATTTGATTGAACTTAATTATACACCTATAAACATAGTTTGAATACCAAAAACCAATCCTAACCGTGAAAAAACCCTAAAAATTGTCCAAAAACATAGTTCGTTACAGTGGGAGCCGGTAGGGACAGAGAACGGGTCAGGGACAGTTTTAGCCGTGACTGACGTGTTGGAGCTTCGGGGAGCTACAACGGGCCTTCAGGTTAATTGATGAGAAGGCGGTGGCAACTAGAAGATGTTTAATGTTTGGATTACAAAAGTACGATCAGGAGTGCAGACGAGAGTGCTCAAGGCCTCCGAGTGGGAGATTGTTGGGTTCGTAGGCCTTGTTGGCCAAGTTTATTATTTGAAGTCAAAGAGGAGACGGGTGCGGGCGGCCGGGCCAATTGAGGTTTCTTGTTTAATAATTTACAAACCCTAGTTCGTTCTCTATTTAAAACAACGATATGTACTTGTAATCCCTTGTCACTCAATAAAGAATACCTAGTTGTCACCCGTGGACGTAGGTCAGTTTAGACCGAACCACGTTAAATCCTCGTGTTCGTTATTGCTTTCGTGTGTTGTGTTCAGTTTCGTGTGTGTGTTTAATCCTAACAAAAGTCACACAAATAATGGAATAAAGAAGAACCTGACAAGTTAGACGGGGAGAATATAACTCGATCAAC